>NW_026754923.1:0-1246 GCF_022355385.1 Mustela nigripes
TCAGGGTCATGGTCAGGGCTTGGGTGAGGTTTTGGGGCAGGCTCACTGTCAGTGTCAGAGTCAGGGTTAGTTGATACTGTTTGTGTTAGCCCCGCTCCTGGGTCATGGACCCATCCCTTCAGGCTCTCAGGATAAACCGTGGGCAGAAGGGTGTAGACCCTACACCTGATCCCACTTAACCAGCCTTAAACTGGGCTGTGAACATGACTTGCCCACCAGACAGCTAACCCCTCATCAGCCTGATCTTGCTTGGGGCATCTGCAGCCACGATGGCATTGCCAGGTCCTCTTTACACACAGACACACAGACACCCAGAGGCACACACACACACACACACACAGGCACCGGGAGGAGACCTAGGCCTACATGAGTCGATCCAAAAGTGTGGGACTGTCTGACTTGAGCCCCCTTGAAGGCGTTTTTTTTTTTTAAGATTTTATTTATTTGAAAAACAGAGATCACAAGTAGGCAGAGAGGCAGGCAGAGAAAGGGGGAAGCAGGCTCCCCACTGATCGGAGAATCCGATGCGGGGCTTGATCCCAGGACCCTGGGATCATGACCTGGGCTGAAGGCAAGAGGCTTTAGCACACTGAGCCACCCAGGCGCCCCATGAAGCCTTTTTTTTTTTTTTTAAATATTTTACCTATTTATTTGACAGAGAGATCACAAGTAGGCAGAGAGGCAGGCAGAGAGAGAGAGAGGAGGAAACAGGCTCCCCGCTGAGTAGAGAGCCCGACGTGGGACTCGATCCCGGGACCCTGAGATCATGACCTGAGCCGAAGGCAGCGGCTTAACACACTGAGCCACCCAGGCACCCCATGAAGGCTTTTTTTAAAGAACAAAAACTTCAGACTATATCTTTATCCTAGAAGTTCCCACTACAACTGGCTTCTGTGTTGGCCAACATTTAGCCATTCAGATAAAGTTCGTATTTAGTGCTTCATGTTTATGAATGTGTAAAATAAGAGGACAGTCATAAATCTTTAAGATTGTGTATAATAACCGTGAAATAAGGATTCTTGATACACAAGGTCTCGTCTGGGGAAAACAGCTGGAGAACAGTATGCAGTTTTCAAATGACGGAGGGGAAATACGCATTCAGTTATGAGAAAGGGAAGGAGAACAAGACCAAATATTAATAAAAGGGAATAAAGGTTTTTCTGTTATCTTTCCGTGCCGCAGTAACAGTGTGAACAAATGTCCCACAGATGCCCTCAAGAACATTAACACTGCTGAAAGGGGGGGG
>NW_026754924.1:0-1246 GCF_022355385.1 Mustela nigripes
AGGTATGGCAGGCCCGATCTACAAACCATGAGAAGACATTTTCAGGATATGAAGAAAGTACGAGTCTGAGGCGCTGGCTCACTTTTGTCTCTGGATTTTGTTTCAGCGATGGCCGGGGAATGTCTAGGAGGCCTCATGGGCCATGGACGAATCTTGCTCTCCGTGGATTTGGCCCGATCCCAATTGTTTTTCGTCAATCTGTGGCATTCGAGGACTCCTTTCAGGTTTGTTACCTCAGGTGTCCCACCAAAAGAGGGATTCCAAAGCAGAGCCCTGGGGAAGAGTGAAGGGACAACACTGGGTGCCCCAGAGGGCAATGTTTTTCTTCTGCAGGTCAGGCAGAGTGCTGCATTGTAGTTCTGGATTGCTAAACTCGAGGGCTTGTGGGCCAGTAGTCTGAGGACGGAAGTCTGAGAACCCAAGCTAGGCCTAGGTTTATGGTTGAGGATATGGCAGGCACAATCTACAGACGTGAATCGAGATCTCGTGCATCTGAAGTCACAGCGAGGATCAGAGTTCACTCAGTTTGGACATTCTGTCCCTGATGGCCCCTTCTTGAAGGGGGGGGGTGGATCACGAGGCCAAGGGGGTTTTCCCACGATGGGAGTTGTGAGAAGCTCCCAAATGCTAGATTCTTCTACAGGACAATTGAGATCTCTTGGTTGGCTCCAGGACAACGATTCCGAGCAGGGTTCTAAGGATGGATGGCTGGGTAAACAACCTCGCATTCCAATTGTCTCCAAGCAAGAAAGCAGGTTAGATCTGCTGGATCTGGGGGAGCAACCGAGGAGGCTGAGTTGAAATGGACTCTCCCGTGTATGTGTCCTAAAATGATTTTGTGTCTGGAGACCTTGGAATGAAGCCGTGTCACTGGGTCCTGAAGGGTTCTCCTAAAGAGAGGCTTTCACATAGCCCCATCGTGCAAGTTTCCCATGTGTAGATCAGATTTGTTCTGATGGGTGAGTCAAGAAACAGCCATATGCTGTTATTGAAAGGCAGGCCTCTGAGGAGAGATGCCTGGAAACCAAAGCAATAGATGCGATAGGTGCCTAGGGGCCTGTTCGTTCCTTTTTACCTCTGGGCACATCAGTCTAAGGGTCTGAGTGCAAGTAGGTGCTCAGATGGGCCCAGATTGCCCCATTTGTCCTGGGAAGCCGCAATATTGGGATGGCCTCAGGGACTTTGGAGGTTTATACTCTTAGGAGGGTTGTGGCCATTGGAATGGGCACATACAATTCCCTTGGAG
>NW_026754925.1:0-1246 GCF_022355385.1 Mustela nigripes
CTGGATTGCCAAACTGGAGGGCTTGTGGGCCATTAGTCTGAGGATGGAAGTCTGAGGACACAAGCTAGGCTTACGTTACTGGTGAGGACATGGCAGGCACAATCTACAGACCTGAACCGAGATCTCGTGCATCTGAAGTCAGGGTGAGGATGAGACGATCACTCAGGTTGGACCTTATGTCCCTGAGGGCCCCTTCATGAAGGGGGGTTATCACGAGGCCATGGGTGTTTTCTCACGATGGGAGTTGTGAGAAGCTCCCAACTTCAAAGATTCTTCTGCAGGACAAAGAGACCTGTTGGATGGCTCCAGGCCAATGATACCGAGCAGGGTTTTAAGGAATGATGGCGGGGTAGGCCACCTCGCATTTCAATTGTCTCCTAGCAACAAGACAAGTTAGACCTGCTGGATCTCGCGGAGCAACCGAATACGCTCAGTTGAAATGGACTCTCCTGTGGATGGGTCCTAATGTGTTTTTGTGTCTATGGAGACCTTGGAATGAAGCGGTGGCACTGGGGCCCTGAAGGGTTCTCCTAAACAGAGGCATTGACACAGCTCCCACGTGCAAGTTTCCCATGTGTAGATGAGTTTTGTACTAAAGGGTGAGTCAAGAAACAGCCATATGCTGGTATTGTCCAAGGTTCACTGTAGTTGAAACCAGTGTGGCCCATGAGGCCCCGCCCATGCTTGCGGGCCACATTGGTCACAAACACACATTGTGACCCTAAGCCTTAGCCCAGTCCTCAGGTAAGGCCTGTCAGTGGCTGGATGAAGAGACAGCATATTGGGCTTGCCATGCCCCTAGGCCCCAATTTTTAACCATAGTTCGGGTTGTCCCTTCACTCTTCCACAGGGCTCTGCTTTGGAATTCCGCTTTTAGTGGGACACATGAGGTAACAACCCTGAAAGGAGTACTCCATCCAACAGATTGACGAAAAACAATTGGGATCGGGCCAAATCCACAGAGAGCAAGTTTCGTCCATGGCCGATTGGCCTCCTCGACATTCCATGGACATCGCTGATACAAAATCCAGAGACAAAAGCCTGAGCAAGCGCCACAGACTCGCACTATCTTCATATCCTGAAGATGTCTTCTCATGTTTGTAGATCGGGCCTGCCATACCTACGTTCCCAAACATAAGCTGAGTTTGTGTTTTCAGATTTCTGTCCTCAAAGTCATGGGCCACACACCATCCAGGCTGGGGACCCTGGAGCCACACATTAGGACTGTGCCTACCCAATCCATGGG
>NW_026754926.1:0-1246 GCF_022355385.1 Mustela nigripes
TTTTTCATATCCTGAAGAGTTCTCCTCATGGTCTGTAGATCAGTCCTGCTATACCTATGACCCGAAATATAAGCCAAGTTTGTGTTTTCAGACAACTGTCCAAACAGCCCTGGCCTACACACCCTACAGGCTCAGGACCCTGGAGCCAAACATGAAGACTGGGCTTGCCCTCTCCAAGGGAATTGTATTTGCCCATTCCAATGGTCACAACCCTACTAATAGGCTAAACCTCCAAATTCCCTGAGGCCATCCCAATATTTGTGGCTTCCCACGACAAACAGGGGCAATCTGGGCCCATCTGAACACCTACCGGCAATCAGACCCGTAGACTGATGTCCCCAGAGGTAAAAAGGAACGAACAGGCCCATAGGCACCTATCGGGATGTATTGCTTTGGTTTCCAGATATCTCTCCTTTTTTTTTTTTAAGATTTATTTATTTATTTGACACAGAGAGATTACAAGTAGGCAGAGAAGCAGGCAGAGAGAGAGAGAGGAGGATGCATGCTCCCTGCTGAGCAGAGAGCCCAATGCGGGACTTGATCACAGAACCCTGAGATCATGACCTGAGTCGAAGGCAGCGGCTTAACCCACTGAGCCACTCAGGCGCCCCTCCGGGCATCTCTCCTTAGAGATCCTTAGAACCCTTAGAACCCTGCTCTTGCGTCTTTCCTTATGGGACATCCTTGAGCCATCCAACAGGTTTCGATTGTCCCACAGGAGTCCTTGTTCATGGACCACCTCACAACTCATATCATGGAAAGCTTCCAAGGTCACATGATGCCCCCAATCTTCATGAAGGCGGATCATGGAAAGAAACTCCAACCTGAGCCAATGGCTGATCTTAGCCTTGACTTCAATGCACAAGATCTTGATTAAGCTCTTCAGAGTGCACCTGCTGTGCCCTCACCCCAAAACCTAAGCATAGCTAGTGTTCTCAGACTTCCGTCCTCACTCTCCTGGACCACACGCCCTCTATTTTGGGATTTCCGATGACACAGTGCTGCACTCAGCCTGCCCTCTAGAAGAAAAACGTTGCCCTATGGGTCTACCCAGAAACCTCAAATGAGGATAAACCTGCATGCCACTCAACTGTACACCAATTATATAGTCTAGCCTGTGCACTAATGCCCTGTCTGACACAACCTGAGGCCTGAATTCCCAAGCGACACCCAGACAGCTTGCCGTACACTGATAACAACTGAACCGCCATGACCTTAGGTTGCCATCTCTTTCCAACCTGGTTTT
>NW_026754927.1:0-1246 GCF_022355385.1 Mustela nigripes
CATATTGATATGAATACACTAATCATAGGAGATCTTAACACACCTCTTTCAGAAATAGACAGATCATTGAAGCATAAAATCAATAAAGAAACAAGAGCATTGAATGACACATTGGACCTGATGGACCTCATAGATATATACAGAACATTCCACCCTAAAACAACAGAACACTCATTCTTCTCAAGTGCACATGGAACCTTCTCCAGAATAGACCACATACTGGGAAACAAATCAGGACTCAACTGATATCAAAAGACTGAGATGATTCCCTGCATATTTTCAGATCACAATGCGTTGAAACTGGAGCTCAATCACAAGGAAAAGTTCCGAAGGAACTCAAACACCTGGAAGCTAAAGACCACCTTGCTTAAGAATGCTTGGATCAACCAGGAGATCAAAGAAGAACTGAAACAATTCATGGAAACCAATGAGAATGAAGACACTTTGGTCCAAAACTTATGGGATACAGCAAAGGCGGTCCTAAGGGTGAAATACATAGCCATCCAAGCCTCCCTCAAAAAAATTGAAAAATCCAGAATACACCAGCTATCTCTACACCTTAAAGAACTGGAGGATCAACAACAAATCAAACCAACTGCACACTTAGGAAGGGAAATCATCAAGATTAGAGCCGAGATCAATGAGGTAGAAACCAGAGATACAGTAGAACGTATGGTTTTTTTAAAGAATCATTAAGATCGATAAACCATTGGCCAAAGTAATCAAAAAGAAAAGAGAGGAAGCCCAAATTCATAAAATTATGAATGAAAAGGGAGAGATCACAACGAACACCAAGGAAGTAGAAACAATCATCAGAATTTATTATCAACAGTTATATGCCAATGAGCTTAGCAACCTAGATAAAATGGATGCATTCCTGGAAAATTATAAATTCCCAAAATTGAACCAGGAAGAAATTGACAACATGAATAGAACGATATCTAATAACGAGATTGAAGCAGTGATCAAAAATTTCCCAAAAAACAAGAGCCCAGGACCTGACGGATTCCCTGGGGAATTCTACCAAACTCTCAAAGAAGAAATAACACCTATTCTCCTGAAGCTGTTTCAAAAAATTGAAGCAGAATGAAAACTTCCAGACTCTTTCTATGAAGCCAGCATTACCCTGATCCCCAAACCAGGCAAAGACCCTATCAAAAAGGAGAATTTCAGACCAATATGACTGATGAATATGGATGCTAAGATTCTCAACAAGATCCTAGCCAACAGGATCCAACAGCACATT
>NW_026754928.1:0-1246 GCF_022355385.1 Mustela nigripes
AAGGCCTCTCAGTGGCTGGATGGAGAGACAGCATATTGGGCTTGCCATGCCCCTAGGCCCCAATTTTTAACCATAGTTCGGGTTGTCCCTTTACTCTTCCCCAGGGCTCTGCTTTGGAATTCATCTTTTGTTGGGACACCTGAGGTAACAAACATGAAAGGAGTCCTCCCACCCCACAGATTGACGAAAAACAATTGGGATCGGGCCAAGTCCACAGAGAGCAAGATTCGTCCATTGCCCATGAGTCCTCCCCAATATTCCACGGCCATCGCTGATACAAAATCCAGAGACAAATGCCTCATCACACCCCTAGACTCGCTCATTCTTCATATCCTGAAGAGTTCTTCAGATAAGAAGCTACACGGCACTCGAATGCACCACAAATATATAGTCTAACCTGGGCACTAATGCACTCTCTGAAAACCTGAGCCCGGTCCTCGTGAACAACACCCAGAAAGCTGACCGCACACTTAGCACTTCAGACCCGCCATGGCCTTAGGTCATCATCTCTTCCCTACCTCAGTTTTCAGGCTTCAGAACCTAGACCTTATCCCCAAACACTGCCCAGCGGTGACTGTGATACAGAAATCAGAACTCTTCCTTACCCAAGGCAAGAAAACTTGTGTTTGGCATGTAGTCCAACGTTCAGTGTAGGAGAAACCAGCATTCACCCTGAGGCCCCGCCCATTCTTGAGTACGACGAGGGCATAAACATGCATTGTGACCCTCAGCGTGAGTCCTGTCCTCTAGTACATCCTCTCAGTGGCTGGACCATTAGATGTCATAATGGGCTTGACATGTCTCTAGGCCCCAATTTTTAATCAGATTTCTGGTTGTCCAGTCGCCCCTCCCCAGGGCACTACTCAGGCATCCCTCATTTGTTGGGAAACCTGAGGTTGAAAAACAAAACAAAAGGAATCAACAAGAACAGAACAACGGACTTCTTCCATCCCAAAGAATGACCCCAAACTCTTTGGACGGGGTCAAAACCCCAGAGAGTAACACTCGTACATTTCCCATGAAGTCACCCGGAAATTTCACGACCATGAGTGACACGATATCCAGAGACAAATACTTGAGCAAGAGCCTCACCCTCGCCCTTTTTTCAAATCCCGAAGTGTTCTCCTCATGGTCTCTAGATCAGTCCTGCCATACCTATGACCCGAAACATAAGCCGAGTTTGGGTTTTCAGACAACTGTCCAAACAGGCCTGGCCTACACACCCTACAGGCTCAGGGCCCTGGAG
>NW_026754929.1:0-1246 GCF_022355385.1 Mustela nigripes
TGGCTGGATGGAGAGACAGCATATTTGGCTTGCCATGCCCCTAGGCCACAATTTTTAACCGTAGTTCGGGTTGTGTCTTCACTCTTCCCCAGGGCTCTGCTTTGGAATTCATCTTTTGGGGGGACACCTGAGGTAACAAACATGAAAGGAGTCCTCCCATCCCACAGATTGACGAAAAACAATTGGGATCGGGCAAGTCCACAGAGAGCAAGATTCGTCCATGGCCCATGAGGCCTCAACAACATTCCACGGCCATCGCTGATACAAAATCCAGAGACAAAAGCCTGAGCACGGGCCTCAGACTCGCCTATTCTTCATATCATGAAGAGTTCTTCAGATAAGTACCTACACGACACTCGAATGCACCCAAAATATATAGTCTAACCTGGGCACTAATGCACTGTCTGACAACCTGAGCCCGACCTCGTGACCAACACCCAGACAGCTGACCGCACACTAAGCACATCAGACCCGCCATGGCCTTAGGTCATCATCTCTTCCCTACCTCAGCTTTCAGGCTTCAGAACCTAGACCTTATCTCCAATCACTGCCCAGGGGTGACTGTGATGCAGAAATCAGAACTCTTCCTTACCCATGGCAAGAAAGCTTGTGGTTGGCATGTTGTCCAACGTTCAGTGTAGGAGAAACCAGCATCACCCTGAGGCCCCGCCCATTCTTGAGTGCGACGAGGGCATAAACACGCATTGGGACCCTCAGCGTGAGTGTTGTCCTCTAGTAGGTCCTCTCAGTGGCTGGAACATTAGATGTGATAATGGGCTTGACATGTCCCTAGGCCCCAATTTTTAACCAGATTTCTGGTTGTCCAGTCGCCCTTCCCCAGGCCTCTACTCTGCAATCCCACATTTGGTGGGACACCTGAGGTTGAAAAACAAAACAAAAGAAATCAACAACAACTGAGCAACGGAATTCTTCTATCCCACAGAATGACCCCAAACTTTTTGGTCGGGGCCAAAGCCCCAGAGAGTAAGACTCGTCCATTTCCCATGAAGTCACCCGGAAATTTCTCGACCATGAGTGACACGATATCCAGAGACAAAAACTTGAGCAAGAGCGTCACACTCGCACTTTTTTCATATCCCGTAGAGTTCTCCTCATGGTCTATAGATCAGTCCTGCCATACCGATGACCCGAAACATAAGCCGAGTTGGTGTTTTCAGACAACTGTCCAAACAGCCGTGGCCTACACATCCTACAGGCTCAGGCCCCTGGAGCCAAACCTGATGAC
>NW_026754930.1:0-825 GCF_022355385.1 Mustela nigripes
GAGGATCAACCTGCACGCCATTCGGCTGTACCCCAAATATATAGGCTGACGTGGGCACTAATGCCCTTTCTGTCACAGCCTGAGCCTGGACCTCCTGGCCCCACCCAGACAGCTGGGCGCACACTGAGCACATCGGACCCGCCATGGCCTTAGGTCGTCATCTCTTCTCAAACCTCGGTTTTCAGGCTTTACAACCTATACCTTATCCCCAATCACGGCCTAGGTTTGAAAATGATGCAGAAATCAGAACTCTTTCCCCATGGAGAGAAACCTAGTGGGTGGCATGTTGTCCAAGGTTCATTGTACTTGAAACCAGTGTGGCCCATGAGGCCCCGCCCATGCTTGCGGGCCACATTGGTCACAAACACACATTGTGACCCTCAGTCTGAGCCCAGTCCTCAGGTAAGGCCTCTCAGTGGCTGGATGGAGATAGAGCATATTGGGATTGCCATACCCCTAGACCCCAATTTTTAACCGTAGTTCGGGTTGTCCTTTCACTCTTTCCCAGGGCTCTGCTTTGGAATTCCTCTTTTGGTGGGACACCTGAGGTAACAAACCTGAAAGGAGTCCTCCCATGCAAAGATTGACGGAAAACAAGTGGGATCGGGCCAAGTCCACTGAGAGCAAGTTTCGTCCATGGACCATGAGGCCTCCCCAACATTCCACGGCCATCGATGATAAAATATCCAGAGACAAAAGCCTGATCATGCGACTCTGACTCGCTCATTCTTCATATCCTGAAGAATTCTTCAGATAAGAACCTACACGGCACTCTAAAGCACCCAAAATATATGGTCTAACCTGGGCACTAATGCACTGTCTGAC
>NW_026754930.1:925-1246 GCF_022355385.1 Mustela nigripes
GAGGATCAACCTGCACGCCATTCGGCTGTACCCCAAATATATAGGCTGACGTGGGCACTAATGCCCTTTCTGTCACAGCCTGAGCCTGGACCTCCTGGCCCCACCCAGACAGCTGGGCGCACACTGAGCACATCGGACCCGCCATGGCCTTAGGTCGTCATCTCTTCTCAAACCTCGGTTTTCAGGCTTTACAACCTATACCTTATCCCCAATCACGGCCTAGGTTTGAAAATGATGCAGAAATCAGAACTCTTTCCCCATGGAGAGAAACCTAGTGGGTGGCATGTTGTCCAAGGTTCATTGTACTTGAAACCAGTGTGG
>NW_026754931.1:0-1246 GCF_022355385.1 Mustela nigripes
GTCAGGAGGCCTCTGGGCCTGCAGGTACTCCTGTATGTTGTCTTTGGAGGCATATTCCATGAGAGTGTACAAAGGACGGTCCTGTGTGCAGGACCCAGCAGGTTGATGGTGTCCTTGTGCTGTCCAATCATCTTCATCATCTCCATTTTTGAGATTAGGTTTGACAGGCCTTTCTCTGTTGCATCTGACTTCAACATCTTCACAGGCACTTTAGTCAAATGGTTGGATTTGTTTTTGTCCAGCCCAATGGCCTCCTCCAACACCACCTGCCCAAAGTAGGCCTGTTTTAGGGGTCTGCCTAAACTGCCTACAACCAGCCTGCCTCAAGGCAGTTATGAACTCTAGATTATCCTCAAAAACATTAAACCACAAGCTAAAAGTTCTCTTCACTAGGTCTCTGTCGCAGGTCTAATTTTCTTATCTTTCATCATTTATCTTTTTCCTAATTCTTATTTATAGTATAGTTTATTTTGCTTCCAAGTGTTTCCCCTGGTTTCTTTATGCTGTTTCATAGGGAAGAGTTATCCTGTCATAAAATTATTTCTTGAGCATTCATTACATCTCTCAGTTAAAATGGGTTCTTTTATGGTATGGATTCATTTGAGTTTTCTCAAAATGGGAAGAATTTTCAAAATGGTGTTTTCCTCAAGGTTCAGAGTATGTCTTAGCCTCATCTTTACTCTTTTTGAAATTCACTTTTCAAATTCTTGTCCCTCTTTTTATCTTTTTAAATTGGGAAAATATACTAAATATTCTGAAACTTGTATTGCTTATGAATCTTTTATTGGAATCCTTATCAAGTTGTATTTTTCAAGTTTTTCCTAAATAATCTTCAATGAATTGAAAATATTTTTTGGATTTTATTCAAGGCTATTAACACACAATTTACTTTGTTAAATATAATGCTAAACGTTCAACCACAACGTTGTGTCTTTTTTTTCCCACTACCATATCCTCCATCTACTGGCTGGATTCTCTCCCCAACTAGCACATATATACCATTGTCTATCTTTAGGATAATTTGGGTAATCTTTTGTCTTTATTCTATTCCTCGTATAGCTTCTGAACTTGTTGAATTTTAATATAGTCACACCATAAGCATCACATATTTGATTCCCCTTTACATAGTAAACAGTGCACAACCTTAGCATACCTTCAAAGCTATCAATAGACTTACTCTGATATGTTATTTTGTATTTTTGTAAATTAAAATAATTAAATTATAGAACAAGAGTTTCAGGTGGTA
>NW_026754932.1:0-1246 GCF_022355385.1 Mustela nigripes
GGGTTTTGGGTTCACACCGTCTGGGGTTTGGGCTGCTTGTAGCACAAGTGGGATGTGCTCCTTCCGTCTGTCCAGGGGCCCAGGAGGCTCCGACACCACAGGGGGGCTGTGGCCTCCGGACGCACGTGGTTGTCGGTGCTATTGATTACAAGACCCGAACTCTTATTTCTGGGTGGAAACCAGAGCTCAGAGAAGGGAGGCCATCAACTCAAGCCACCGCACAATTAAATCAGGGAGCTGGGGTGTGGACTTTGGGTCTTGGGCTTGGACGCTGTGGTCTTTCTACCCCACACCCGTGTTCTTTCCGTAAGTCGACTTAACTCCTTTTCATTCACACCGAGGCCACGTACCACCTGGGGAGTCACCTGCTCAAACGCTGATCACAGCTTTTGGGGGGAAATCTTCCTGATTCTGTATTTTATGAGTATCTCGCACCACCCAGCCCTTCCCCTGACTGCCCCCAATGCATCTAGCTTTTGTGTTTTGTTCAGTTTTATTTTTAATCCACTTAAACATTTTCCTCAGGGCTACACAGGAATGTGCATTTCTGTGCCCTCAAAGAGCGCTGTGGAAGTTAGGACCCCTGTACCTTGCGCTGCCTGTCTGGGCTCCTTCTCCACCTCGACAACTGCTCCTCGTTTCTTGGAACACTCAGCTCAGGTAGTGACCATTAAGTCACCACCAAGAACATGAGCATAAACAAGCCCGTCATTCACCCAGTTACTAACTTCTCGATTTTTGAAAATAATTTTTGGACAGATGGCTCATTAAAATGTAGTAGAAAACATCAAAAGTGTTGCAGACACATAATGAAAATATATACATGATGCTTCGATGTCGTGCCTGAAAGCCTTCCTCCCCCCAGCTGGGCAAAAAGGCAGAAGTTTTTGTTTTTAAGCAAGAAAGGAAAGGGAAGGTTTCTAATTATGCTCATGTTAATTAAGTTTTGGCTTTGTCTCTGTATTTCAAACCTTGTAATAACACAAGTTATGTGAAAGCGATTGTTGCAAACCTTTACTGGCCCCTCAGGATATTAAGAGCAGTCTTTAAATTTCATGTAGACAAATCTGGTTTTTTGTGTGTGATTTATTCCATTTTTTATGCTTAAAAGGTTATTCCCCAACCAAGACAGATAAATGTTCAGCTATATTTTGTTGCTGTTGTTACGACTTCATTTTTTACTGTGAAGATTTTAATTATCCCTAAGTAGCTTTGTGTATTGGGGAAGTGAGACTTTAAGCTGTTT
>NW_026754933.1:0-573 GCF_022355385.1 Mustela nigripes
TCCCTCTGGCCAGTTTGTCTTCCACCCCCTGCTGACTGTGTGATGGCTGCCCGCAGTGGGGGCACTGCTTTCCTTGTTCACATTCAGAGACAACCCAGATATTTCTGTAAAGCCCTTCCCGTTTGTATGTGTGGGACAACCTAGGTTACTGTCTCTCGTAGAACAGTAACAAGGCACTGACTGTCGTGCAGCTGGCTGTGTGAATGGCCCAGGAGGAACATGACTGGCTTCCATGACAGAACCCTTCCCTGTCGTGAGGATGGGGCCAGCTTCCTATGAGTCACCTGGGCTGCAGTGGAGGAGGCACACAGTGCTCTGGGGTTCAGGGAGGAGGAGGGAGGAAGGATGCTGGCAGTCAACTCTCCAGACCCAGTACTACCACACCCTGAAGATAGTCCTACCTAGAAATGGTCCCTGCCATTGTACAGACTCAATACGTCTCAGTGAGTTCTTCTAGTAGTTTTTTAGTGCCACTGTAGCAAATGAAAAATTCTCAGTGGCTTGAAACAACACAAATTGATTATCTTGCAGTTCTGGAGGTCAGAAGTTCAAAAATCAGTCTCAGTGTGGTAA
>NW_026754933.1:673-1246 GCF_022355385.1 Mustela nigripes
TCCCTCTGGCCAGTTTGTCTTCCACCCCCTGCTGACTGTGTGATGGCTGCCCGCAGTGGGGGCACTGCTTTCCTTGTTCACATTCAGAGACAACCCAGATATTTCTGTAAAGCCCTTCCCGTTTGTATGTGTGGGACAACCTAGGTTACTGTCTCTCGTAGAACAGTAACAAGGCACTGACTGTCGTGCAGCTGGCTGTGTGAATGGCCCAGGAGGAACATGACTGGCTTCCATGACAGAACCCTTCCCTGTCGTGAGGATGGGGCCAGCTTCCTATGAGTCACCTGGGCTGCAGTGGAGGAGGCACACAGTGCTCTGGGGTTCAGGGAGGAGGAGGGAGGAAGGATGCTGGCAGTCAACTCTCCAGACCCAGTACTACCACACCCTGAAGATAGTCCTACCTAGAAATGGTCCCTGCCATTGTACAGACTCAATACGTCTCAGTGAGTTCTTCTAGTAGTTTTTTAGTGCCACTGTAGCAAATGAAAAATTCTCAGTGGCTTGAAACAACACAAATTGATTATCTTGCAGTTCTGGAGGTCAGAAGTTCAAAAATCAGTCTCAGTGTGGTAA
>NW_026754934.1:0-1246 GCF_022355385.1 Mustela nigripes
CATCATGAGGAAATGGAGGTTTTCTCACAGTGGGATTGTGTGATGCTTCAAACCACAAGGATTCATTCTGCGAGACAGTCAAGACAGGTTGGTTGGATTCAAGAGGTCCCATAAAGAAATTCTCCAGATCAGGGTTCTAACGATGGATGCCTGGGCAGCCCGCCTCCCATTCTAGTTGTCTCCTAGCAACAAGGCAGGTTTGATCTGCAGGCCCTGGGGGAGAAACCAAGGGGGATGAGATGACATGGACTCTACCGAGGATAGATCATAATGTGGGTTTTAGTCCATGGAGACCTTGGAATGGGGAGCTTGATCCGGGGGCCTTGAAACATTCTCCTAAACACAGGTTTTTATAGAGCTCCAAAGAGTACATTTCCTATGTGGAGACGAGATTTTTCTTTTTTTTTCTTTTTTTTCTTTTTTAAAGATTTTATCTATTTATTTGAAAGAGAGACAGTGAGAGAGAACATGAGTGAGGAGAAGGTCAGAGGGAGAAGCAGACTTGCCATGGAGCCGGGAGCCCGATGTGGGACTCGATCCCGGGACTCCAGGATCATGACCTGAGCCGAAGGCAGTCGTCCAATCAACTGAGCCACCCAGGCACCCCGAGACGAGATTTTTCTATGAGTGCCTCAGTAATCCCCCTATGCAGGTATTGGTAACCAGGCCTCTGAGGAGATATGCCTGGAAAGAAAAGCAATGGATCTGATTATGGCCTAAGTGCCTGTCCAGTTCAATCTTATCTATGGGGATATCTGTCTCTGGGTCTGAGTGGAGGTAGTTTCCTAACTTGTGAAAGATCATCCCTGTTTGTCCTGGGCAGCCAACACTTTTGGGATGGCCTCGGGAGTTTGGAGGTTTCTCCTAATCTATAGGGTTGTGGTCAATGGAAATGGCAGAATTCCCTTGGAGAGGGAAGCCACATTCCTCAGGTGTGGCTCCAGGGGCCCCAGCTTGGATGGTGTGTGGGCCACGACTGTGGGGACAGAAGTTGAAAACACAAACTCAGCTTAGGTTTAGGGATGTATGTATGAAGGCTCGATCTACAGACCGTGGGAATTTCCGGGGCTATGAACAAAGGGCGAGTATGTGGCATTTGCTCAGGCTATTGTCTCTGGATTTTGTGCCTACAGTGGCCGTGGAATGTCGGGGTGTCCTCAAGGGCGATGGACAAGTCATTCTCTGGTGATTTGGCCTGATCCCAAGTGGTTGGGATCATTCTGTGGATGGGAAGAGTCCTTTCTGT
>NW_026754935.1:0-1246 GCF_022355385.1 Mustela nigripes
TGAACCTAAACCTAACTCTGACATTACCATAACCATGATTCAAACCTAACCAGGACCCTGACCCTGACCCTAATCCTAACCCTGATGCTGACCTAACCGGGACCCTAACCCTACCCCTGACTGTGACAGTGTGCTTGAGCCTAACCCTAAACCTAATGGTAACTCTAACCGTGACCCTAAAAAGGACCCTGAACCTACACATCATGCTGACCCTGACCTTAACACTAACCCCTAACCTAAACCAAACCGTAACCCTGACCTTCCGCTGTCTATCCCTAACCCTAAGCATAACCCTACTTCTAACTCTAACCCTAACCCCAATCCCAAACCCTACTGCCAAAACCTAACTGTGACACTGATCCAAACATTGATCCTATACCAAAGCCTGACTCTCAACCTGACCCTGGCCCTGACCTTTACCTGACCCTGACTCTGACCCTAATCCTAACCTTGACACTAACTCTGACCACTACATAACCCTCTCCCTGACCCGAATGTGGACTTTAAACCAATACCTGAACCTGACCCTAAGCAGGACACTGGTGCTAAACTTCACCCTGACCCTGACCCAGACCATGACGATAACCTAACCTTGACCCTTACAGTGACCCCGACAATCAACTGAACACTAAACCTGAACCTGACTGTGAGACTGAACCCTAGTCAAACCCTAAATGTAACCCTGATCCTGACACTAACATGGGCCCTCCCTCGAATCCTATATCTGAACCTAATCCTAACACTAACCCCTAACCCTACCACAGACCCTGACCCTAACAAGTTCTAACCCTAACCGTCAACCTAACGCTAAACATAAAACTAACCCTAAACTTTAACTATAACCCTGACCCTATACCTGACTAAGATCATAACCCTAACCCTGAACTTTGCCTATACCAGACCCTGACCCTAAACCGGACACTGGACCTGACCCTTAACCTAACCATGACCCTAACAATGACCACTACATAACCCTGTACCTGACACGAATGTGGACTTTAAACTAATACCTGATCCTGACCGTAAACCTGACACTGGCCCTAGACTTCACCCTGTCCCCGACCCAGGCAAAGACCAGAAACCTAAGCCTGACCCTAACAGTGACCCTGACCCTCACCCTAACAATAAACCTGACACTGAAAGTAAGCCTGAACCTATCTCTAACCCTAAACGTAACCCTGACCCTGACACTAACATGGGCCCTGACCCGAAACCTAACGCTGAACCTAACCCTAAACCTAACCCA
>NW_026754936.1:0-1246 GCF_022355385.1 Mustela nigripes
CAGTGATGTAAGAATTGGCTAGACAAAAGTAATGACTCTCATTACAAAGTGAGTATTTTAAAGCAAAAGAGCCTGTTGGCAATATTGTTTTATAAAATAATGGTATTTTTTTTTACTAACTTTTTAAAATTCAATTAGTTAACATATAGTGTACCATTATTTGAATTTACATTCAAATGTAGATTTCAGTTATTCATCCATAGCATATAATAGCTAATGCTCAGTACTTACTGTTATAGCTTCTTGAAAGCAGAATTTTAACCCACTGAGCCAACCAGGCACCCTTGAAAGCAGAATTTTAGATCATATTTTCTGATTACTTCCATGTAGTACAACACTTTTCTGCTAGCAACCTTCAACACATACTGTTTGTTAGAGGAATTTCTTTAATAATAAATAAATAGGAATTTATTTAAATTTATAAATGTATAACATAAATAGGAATTTATTTAAATTGATTTAAATATTGCACACTGTTTCATTGTTCATAAGTAAGGTGATGATATTATAGCCATTAGTTTGTAGCACTGATATATCACTTTCTTTTTACTTCTCAGTGCATTCTCTTTACACAAAATAGATATATATTTTAAAAGAATGTAAATCTGTGGCATACTTTTAAAAAACCCTAAACAGTAAAGTTTATCATTTTAAGTAATCTCAATAATCTTCCTCAATAGTGATAGTATATCATTCTATCTAGGCCAGATATGGTATGAGGGATTTGAAGAGACATACTTTTCTAAATTTCACTTTTCTCATCTGCAAAATGCTTGTCATGATCCTACAATAAAATACACTTAAAATTTTTTATGAGAATTTATTTATTTATTTATTTATTTATTTATTTATTTATTTATTTATTTTAAGATTTAATTTATTTATCAGAGAGAGTGGGCGAGAGAGCAAGCACAGGCAGACAGAATGGCAGGCAGAGGCAGAGGGAGAAGCAGGCTCCCAGCCGAGCAAGGAGCCCGATGCGGGACTCGATCATAGGATGCTGGGATCATGACCCGAACCAAAGGCAGCTGCCTAACCAACTGAGCCACCCAGGTGTCCCTTTTGCTGAAAATTTAATCTGTATAAACAATATATTTGCTGTAATGCCTGGTTCATGGAAAACATCTTATTTAATTATAAGCAACAGCAGTATTAGAAATTAAGTAAATGTGTCTATAATATTTAAAGTTTTATTTTTTTAATTTTTTTTTAATTTTTTATTTTTATAAACATATATTTTTATCCC
>NW_026754937.1:0-836 GCF_022355385.1 Mustela nigripes
GAGAGAGAGAGGAAGCACGGAGAGAGAAGGGAAGGGAAAGTGTAAGGGAAGAGGCCTTCTTTCAAGAAAGAGGCTCAAGGAATTGATTCATGATGCTGTTGCTGTTACTATTGTATTATTGGTATCACATGACTTCTCTTTATCGTAAGGACCATCAAGTGTTTTAATCATACAATTTTTGTCAAGTATAATTAATTCTCTTCTTGAAGACATCTTAAAAACTTTTCCATTTGAATTTGAATCAACAATTTCCAGATTTTTGCATAGTATCCATTCATCATTCTAGAATCCCTTTTCTTGTACTTCTGGATTATCCCCACTATTTTGGGTCCCTTGTCTTTCTTTTTCATGTACTTGTTTTTTCATTTTTCCAATACTTTTCTTAAAGTAGTTGTGTCAGTAACAAATTTATGAGATATTCCAAATCTAAAGCTGTTTTCATTCTGCCCTCATTCTTTTTTAAAATAATTTTTAATAAACATATAATGTATTATTAGCCCCAGGTGTACAGGTCTGTGAATCACCAGGTTTACACACTTCACAGCACTCACCATAGCACATACGCTCTGCAATGTCCATAACCTCACCACTCTCTCCCCACACCCCTCTCCCCCGGGCAACCCTCAGTTTGTTTTGTGAGATTAAGAGTCCCTCATGGTTTGTCTCCCTCCCAAGCCCATCTTGTTTCATTTATTCTTTTCCTACCCCCCCAAACCCTCCACGTTGCATCTCCACTTCCTCATATCAGGGAGATCATATGATAGTTGTCCTCCTCTGACTGACTTATTTCGCTAAGCATGATACCCTCTAGTTCCATCCACATCATTGCAAATGGC
>NW_026754937.1:936-1246 GCF_022355385.1 Mustela nigripes
ATCCACATCATTGCAAATGGCAAGATTTCATTTCTTTTGATGGCTGCATAGAATTCCATTGCACATCTTCTTTATCCATTCATCTGTTTATGGACATCTAGGCTCTTTCCATAGTTTGGCTATTGTGGACATTGCTGCTATAAACATTCAGGTGCATGTGCCCCTTCATACCACTACACTTGTATCTTTAGGGCAAATACCCAGTAGTGTGATTGCTGGGTTATAGGGTAGCTCTATTTTCAACTTTTTGAGGAACCTCCATGCTGTTTTCCAGAGTGGTTGCACCAGCTTGCATTCCCACCAACAGTGT
>NW_026754938.1:0-1245 GCF_022355385.1 Mustela nigripes
TCAGGCTGTGTCAGAAAGGGCATTAGTCAGTCTATATATTTGGGGTACAGCCGAATGGCGTACAGATTGATCCTCATTGGGGGTTTCTGGGTAGGCCCAGAGGGCAAAGATTTTCTTCTGGAGGGCAGGCAGAGTGCTGCATTGTAGTTCTGGATTGCCAAACTGGAGGGCTTGTGGGCCAGTAGTCTGAGGACGGAAGTCTGAAAACCCAAGCTAGGCCTAGGTTTCTGGGTGAGGATATGGCAGGCACAATCTAGAGACCTGAATCGAGATCTCGTGCATCTGAAGTCAGGGCGAGGATCAGACGATCGCTCAGGTTGGCCATTCTGGTCCTGAGGGGCCCTTCAAGAAGGGGGGGGGAGGATAACGAGTCCATGGGGGTTTTCCCAAGATGGGAGATGAGTGAAGCTCCCAACTGCAAAGATTCTTCTGTAGGACTATTGAGCCCTGTTGGTTGGCTCCAGGACAACAATTCCTAGCAGGGTTCTAAGGATGGATGGCTGGGTAGCCAACCTCGCATTCCAATTGTCTCCAAGCAACAAGACAGGTTAGATCTTCTGGATCTGGGGGAGCAACCGAGGAGGCTGAGTTGAAATGGACTCTCCGATCGACGTGTCCTAATATGATTTCGTGTGTATGGAGACCTTGGAATGAAGTGGTGGCACTGGGGCCCTGAAGGCTTCTCCTAAAGAGAGGCTTTCACACTGCTCCATCGTGCAAGTTTCCCATGTGTAGATGAGATTTGTTCTGATGGGTGAGTCAAGAAACAGACATATGCTGTTACTGAAATCCAGGCCTCTGAGGAGAGATGCCTGGAAACAAAAGCAATAAATCCGATAGGTGCCTAGATTCCTGTTCGTTCCTATTTCCCTCTGGGGATATCAGTCTACGGGTCTGAGTGCCGGTAGGGGCTCAGATGGGCCCATATTGCCCCTGTTTGTCCTGGGAAGCCACAAATATTCGGATGGCCTCAGGGACTTTGGAGGTTTATCCTCTTAGTAGGGTTGTGGCTATTGGAATGGTCACATACAATTCCCTTTGAGAGGGCAAGCACAGTCGTCAGGTGTGGTTACACGGGCCTGAGCCTGTAGGGTGTGTAGGACAGGGCTGTTTGGACAGTTGTCTGAAGACACAAACTCGGCTTATGTTTCGGGTCATAGGTATGGCAGGACTGATCTACATACCATGAGGCGAACACTTCGGGATATGAAAAAAGGGCGAGTGTGAGGCTCTTCCTCAAGTTTT
>NW_026754939.1:0-1245 GCF_022355385.1 Mustela nigripes
AAAACAACATTAATAACTGGCTGCACTTTAATGATCCAGATCCAGCGTTAGGCAATGAAGAGCTGGTTTTAGCCAGAGGATGATCTCCGTTTGTCTTCATGATCTGGCATTTCTTGCAAGCCAGGCATGGGGCTCTGCACTAGAGCTGCAAATGCTGGGGGGCCCTCACTGTCCCTTTTCTCTTCTCAGCGGGACAACAGGCATGTCTACGGTGAAGTGTGACAGGCTTTACCACAGGGAGATAAAAGACTGCCAAGGGTAGGTTGGAGCTGGGAAAAGCCACTTAGGAACAGATTTTCAGGGGAGGTGATAGACAAGGGCAAAGCAAAGTATGAGGATGAGTGTGTCAAGTTTCAAAGTGCCAGGAGGCAGCACAGTGCATTCGGGAAATTACAGCAAGTTCATGACAACCGACAGCTGATCTCACAACATCACCTGTGGATGGAGGCTGAGCCCCGGGGTTAACACTGGGGGTGAGATGGTTTGTACACTATGCCGAGGAGGTGAGGTACTACACTGTTGGGCACTGGGAGCTACCGGAGGATTTCAAATATCAGAATCGTAACCATAATAGAGTATTTAATTGCATCCTAGCTCTCATCAAGTGTAAGATACACTATAGTTTATGTTCGACTAAGGTAGAGAAATGCTGTCACTTAAACTAAGATATGTCATCAAGTGCAACGTGAGTGCCACCTTAAGAGATATTAAAATGGGGGAGTGGACAAATCTTAGAACAGGTAAACAGTGGAACTAGAATAATTAAGAAAGGTCGAACACTTGGATCAACAAAATAAGTGATTATTGCTTACCATGTGCCCCAATCTATATTAAGTCTTAGAACAAGAGACGTTCTCATCTTGATGCCCCGCAGCTGCTAGACCCAAGGTACAGAGGGCAGTAGCCAATGACCAGCAGGCCCCAAGTGCCATGTGCAGACTCTAAGAGCAACTGCCTTTGAGAGAGGAAAACGGTTGATATTGGGCTTTCTTACTAGAGAATTATTAGCTGGGAAAGGAGGAAAATTGACACAGAATCGGAATTGATGCCCCTACATGACAGATTTGGTGAAACTTCCCTTCTCAGAGATCTCAAGGCTCCTCAGAAATGTATTTTTCATTTTGGACAGAACATTCAGGATAAACATGATCTGTTCGAGTTCCTGGTTCTCTCATCAGGACTGTTTCCTAGGCTTCAGTGGCACCAGAAAAGGGTTTTGAAAGTCAAGGGTAAATCCTGACAAAA
>NW_026754940.1:0-1245 GCF_022355385.1 Mustela nigripes
GTTGGTTGGCTCCAGGACAACGATTCCGAGCAGGGTTCTAAGGATGGAGGGCTGGGTAGCCCATTTCGCATTCCAATTGTCTCCAAGCAACAAGACAGTTCAGATCTGCTGGATCTGGGGGAGCAACCAAGGAGGCTGAGTTGAAATGGACTCTCCCTTGGATGTGACCTAATATGATTTTGTGTCTATGGAGAACTTGGAATGAAGCAGTGGCACTGGGGCCCTGAAGGGTTCTCCTAAATAGAGGCTTTCACACAGCTCAATCGTGCAAGTTTCCCATGTGTAGATGAGATTTGTTCTGATGGGTTAGTCAAGAAGCAGCCATATGCTGTAATTGAAATCCAGGCATCTGAGGAGAGATACTTCGCAACCAAAGCAATGGATCCGATATGTGCCTAGGGGCCTGTTCGTTCCTTATTATATCTGGGGATATCAGTCTACGGGTCTGAGTGCAGGTAGGTGCTCAGATGGGCTCAGATTGCCCCTGTTTGTCCTGGGAAGCCACAAATATTGGGATGGCCTCAGGAATTTTGGTGGTTTATCCTCTTAGTAGGGTTTTGGCCATTGGAATGGGCACATACAATTCCCTTGGAAGGGCAAACACATTCTTCAGGTTTGGCCTCAGGGGACTGAGCCTGTAGGATGTGTAGGCCAGAGCTGTTGGGACTGTTGTCTGAAAACACAAACTTGGCTTATGTTTCAGGTCATAGGTATGGCAGGACTGATCTAAAGACCATGAGGAGAACACTTTGGGATATGAAAATAGGGCGAGTGTGAGGCTCTTGCTCACGTTTTTGTCTCTAGATATTGTGTCACTCATGGTCGTGAAATTTCCGGGTAACTTCATGGGAAATGGACGAGTCTTACTCTCTGGGGGTGTGGCCTCGTCCAAGGATTTTGGGGTCACTCTGTGGGATGGAAAAATTCCGTTTTTTTTGTTGTTTTTGATTTGTTTTGTTTTGTTTTTCAACCTCAGGTGTCCCAACAAATGAGGGTTTCCAGTGTAGAGCCCTGGGGAGTTGTGACTGGACAACCAGAAACCTGTTTAAAAATTAGGGCCTAGGGACATGTCAAGCCCATTATGACATCTAATGGTCCAGCCAATGAGAGGATTTACTAGAGGACAGGAATCACGCTGAGGGTCACAATGCGTGTTTATGCCCTTGTCGCACTCAAGAATACGCGTGACCTCAGGGTAAATGCTGGTTTCTCCTACACTGAACGTAGGACAACATGGCAACCACA
>NW_026754941.1:0-1245 GCF_022355385.1 Mustela nigripes
ATGCTGCTTAGTACTAGTATCTCTGGGAGACATCTCTGGGAGATACAGTAGGGAAAGGAATTTTGAAATTATTCAAGAAAGAATGGAAAATTATTGTTTTTTCCACATATTTGTAATTATTCCTCCATTAGAAAAGATAATTTAGCTACTATTTAAAAAGAGAAGTTCCTGTCTCGCACTGAGGTCTTTTATCCATTTTGAGTTTATCTTTGTGTATGGTGTAAGAGAATGGTTGAGTTTCATTCTTCTACATGGATAAAAGACCTCAATGTGAGACAGGAATCCATCAGAATACTAGAGGAGAACATAGGCAGTAATCTCTTCAATATAAGCCACAGCAAATTCTTTCAAGATATGTCTCCAAAGGCAAAGGAAACAAAAGTGAAAATGAACTTTTGGGACTTCATCAAAATCAAAAGCTTCTGCACAGCAAAGGAAAAAGTCAGGAAAACAAAGAGGCAACCCACAGAATGGGACAAAGTATTTGCAAGTGACAGTACAGACAAAAGGTTGATATCCAGGATCTATAAAGAACTCCTCATACTCAACACACACAAAAGAGAAAATCATATCAAAAAATGGGCAGAAGATATGAACAGAGACTTCTCCAGTGAAGACCAACAAAAGGCTATCAGACACATGAAAAAATGTTCATCATCACTAGCCATCAGAGAGATTCAAATTAAAACCACATTGAGATACCACCTTACACGAGTTAGAATGGCCAAAATTAGCAAGACCGGAAACAACATGTGTTGGAGGGAATGTGGAGAAAGGGGAACTCTCTTCCACTGTTGATGGGAATGCAAGTTGGTGTAGCCACTTTGGAGAACAGTGTGGAGATTCCTCAAGAAATTAAAAATACAACTTCCCTACGACCCTGCAACTGCACTACTGGGTATTAACCCCAAAGATACAGATGTAGTGAAAAGAAGGGCCATCTGTACCCCAGTGTTTATAGTAGCAATGAACAGTCACCAAACTGTGGAAAGAACCAAGATGCCCTTCAACGGATGAATGGATAAGGAAGATGTGGTCCATATACACTATGGAGTATTATGCTTCCATCAGAAAGGACGAATCCCCAACTTTTGTATCAACATGGACGGGACTGGAAGAGATTATGCTGAGTGAAATAAGTCAAGCAGAGAGAGTCACTTATCATATGGTTTCACTTATTTGTGGAGCATAACAAATAGCATGGAGGACATGGGGAGATAGAGAGGAGAAGGGAGTAGGGGGAAA
>NW_026754942.1:0-1245 GCF_022355385.1 Mustela nigripes
AAATGAATAAATGAGTTGGGAAAAACAAACAAACAAATTAATGACTTTGCCCAAATGCAGCAGAAGAGAAAAAAAAAATAAAGAAAATATTTAAATAAGTACTGAGATAAATTTTGGAGAATTAAAGAAAGATAAAAGATACCAGACTTAAAATGATGCCAAACATGAGAAATCAGAAACAAAACAAAACAAAAACTACACACAAAAAAAACCACTCATATACATTATGGTGAGCTTTAAGAATATCAAAAACAGAGAAGAGCATAAATGATGCCCAAGAGAACAGATCACCTAAAATGTACAAGAATAATACTGACAGCACAATTCTCAATAGTAATAGCATATAAAGGAGACAGCTGGGTGTTTGTATAGATGGAAAAGATATTTGAAAGTATGTATTATACATCAAGCCAAATAATTGATTAAATTTGAGAGCACAGTAAAAATACAATGAAGCATGTTAGGTCTTAGAACATTGATCACACAGAGACACACATTTTGGAAAACTTCCTTGGAGGACAGCTCAATTTAGATACAGAAAACAGAATTATGTACTCAAAGGCACATTTTGAAGGAAGGATTGAATATAGTCTGCACTGCAAATATTCTTTAATCGTATGTTCTGAATTTCCTAAATTTAAGAAGTATTTGTTCAAATATTTGCCTTTAAATAAACCCTAGGAGACTTTTTCTTGGATTCTGGAAAATCAGTCCATTTGGATACAAATCTTTTTGTCACTGATGGAAATTTTGATAGCCCTTAACTGTGGAATGCCTAATGTATTGTTACAGCAATTGTGATTTGCCAATACATGGGTGATGTGTGTGTGTTGTGTGTGTTTATTTTTATTTTTGATGGTTTTACACTTCTATGAGATTTTTAAGTAGACATAATTTTAATAAATTATGATTTTTTGAAATTTATCTGAGGTTATATATAATAAAATGAAATTTGTGTGAACTAAAGCAGTGAGTCTCCATTTTTTTGTTTTAAGAGTAGACTGGTCTTTAAAAATTGTCCAAAGAAGTACATTATATTCATTATTAAATTTGATAATATACAATAAAGTATTTATGGTCATATGGAACCATATCAAATTCTACTATTAATTCATATTAATAATTACCATTAGAGGAAAAAGGGATATTTTTCAAAATGAAAATTAGCGTATTTTTCAGAATATGATATAGTGTTATTCACTGAACAGAGGGAACAAATGTCAAAGTTTAACACTATATCATATT
>NW_026754943.1:0-1245 GCF_022355385.1 Mustela nigripes
CTTTCTGATGGAGGCATAATACTCCATAGTGTATATGGACCACATCTTCCTTATCCATTCGTCCGTTGAAGGGAGTCTTGGTTCTGTCCACAGTATGGCAACCGTGGCCATTGCTGCTATAAACATTGGGGTACAGATGGCCCTCTTTTCACGACATCTGTATCTTTGGGGTAAATACCCAGTAGTGCAATTGCAGGGTCATAGGAAAGCTCTAGAATAAACACTGTTAAAATGTCTATACTGCCTAGAGCAATCTATACTTTTAATGCCATTCCGATCCAAATTCCACCGGTATTCTTCAAAGAGCTAGAGCAAATAATCCTAAAATTTGTATGGAATCAGAAGAGACCCCAAATCGCTAAGGAAATATTGAAAAACAAAAATAAAACTGGGGGTATCACGTTACCTGATTTCAAGCTTTACTACAAAGCTGTGATCACCAAGACAGCATGATACTGGCATAAAAACAGACACATAGACCAGTGGAACAGAGTAGAGAGCCCAGATATGGACCATCAACTCCATGGTCAAATAATCTTTGACAAAACAGGAAAAAATATACAGTGGAAAAAAGAAAGTCTCTTCAATAAATGGTGCTGGGAAAACTGGTCAGCTATATGAAGAAGAATGAAACTCGACCATTCTCTTACACCATACACAACGGTAAACTCAAAGTGGATAAAAGACCTCAATGTGAGACAGGAATCCATCAGAATCCTAGAGGAGAACATTGGCAGTAATCTCTTCAATCTAAGCCACAGCAACTTCTTTCAAGATATGTCTCCAAAGGCAAAGGAAACAAAAGCGAAAATAAACTTTTGGGACTTCATCAAAATCAAAAGCTTCTGCACAGCAAAGGGAACAGTCAAGACAACAAAGAGACAACCCACGGAATGGGAGAAGATATTTGCAAATGACAGTACAGACAAAAGGTTGATATCCAGGATCTATAATGAACTCCTCAGACTCAACACACACAAAACAGACAATCATATCAAAAAATGGGCAGAAGATATGAACAGACACTTCTCCAATGAAGACATACAAATGGCTATCAGACACATGAAAAAATGTTCATCATCACTAGCCATCAGGGAGATTCAAATTAAAACCACATTGAGATATCAACTTACACCAGTTAGAATGGCCAAAATTAGCAAGACAGGAATCAACATGTGTTGGAGGGGATGTGAAGAAAGGGGAACCCTCTTCCACTGTTGGTGGGAATGCAAGTTGGTGCAGCCT
>NW_026754944.1:0-1245 GCF_022355385.1 Mustela nigripes
GATTTTTTTATAGTCATGGAATCACACAGTATATACTATTCATTGCCTGGCTTTTCTTTTCTCAGCACCATTACTTTGAGAATCTCCAATTGTAAATAGTTCATTTTGATGCTGAATAGTAATCTCTTTAATGAATAGATCATAATTTGTCTTTGCTCTATTGATGGACATTGATGAACATTTCCACTGTTTTCAATTCTTAAAAATAAAGCTGCTATGAAATTCATATATATGTCCTTGTACGAACATAGGGTTTGTTTCTCTTGGTTAAATGCCTAGAAGTAAAATGGCTATTCGTGGAACTGCAACATATTTTGCATTTAAAAAAATTTCCAAACTATTTTCCAAAGTGGTGGTATCATGATATATGCCAACAACAGTTTAGATTTTTTATTGCTTCTCAATCTAGCTCAGACGAAGTACAATTAGCCTTTATAATTTTAGCCATTCTAATAGATATGTAAGCATGTCTCATTATGATTTAAATTTGTATTTCTTTAATGTCTAAATGTTGAGAAATTTGTCATGTGCTTATAAGCCATCCATATCCTTTTGCTGACATGTCTCTTCAATAATTTTCTTCACATGTAAAATTGGATACTCTGTTTGGTTATTAGTAAGGTTTTTTATTTTTATTCATTTTTTAATAATCAGAGTTGATGTCCATTATCAGATATATAATTTGAAAATCCCTTCTCCATCTTTACGGTTTCTCAATGGAGCTTTGATAGCTGTGTCTTTCAAGAAATATGCTACTTCTTTCCTGGTACACGGAGGTATGACTAGAACAATATCAATGTTGACCTTTGCAAAGAAAATCATGGCTTAAGATATATGTAGTCTGTGGTTGTTGGGAGTGTTCTGTAATATCAAGCATATCTAGTTAGTTGATAATTTTGTTCAAGTCTTACATGTCTTACCAATTTGATGACCATTTGTCTATATAATCTTAAAATAAAGGTGTTGAAATTTTTTTCCAATTCTCTTCTAAGGTAGAAGTTATGATTTTTGTTCTTAGTTTTTCCCTATATATCCCCAAGTCTGTTATTAAGTATTAAAAGTCGAGAATTATTATACTCCCTGATGAATTCATTCTTTTACTCTTCTGTAATTTTGACTTGATCTTTATGTCTGATAATGAAATTTGCTTTAAAATCACTTTTCATTATCTTGATATAACCACCAAAGTTATAGAGTGATTAGTGTTAATATACCATAGTTTTTCTTTTACTTTATAAAGCGCTT
>NW_026754945.1:0-1245 GCF_022355385.1 Mustela nigripes
GCTGGGGGGAGGGGGTTTGGGAGAAGGGGGTGGTATTATGGACATTGGGGAGGGCATGTGCTTTGGTGAGTGCTGTGAAGTGTGTAGACCTGGTGATTCACAGACCTGTACCCCTGGGGATAAAAATATATGTTTATAAAAAATAAAAAATTATAAAAAAAAAAAAAGCATAACCATGAAGGATAAAGTAATGATAGTTTGAAAAGTGTTTTTTAGGTTAGAAATAATAAAATCAATTCATAATTATTTTCCTTTAATGATAACTTGGGTTACTATGTACATAATTTAATCACTTAAACATAATCTATTTAATGACTATAGTTAAAAATACCAAGTACAGGGTCGCCTGGGTAGCTCAGTGGGTTAAGCCTCTGGCTTCAGCTCAGGTCATGATCTCAGGGTCCTGGGATCTAACCCTGCCTGCATTGGGCTCTCTGCTCAGCGGGGAGCCTGCTCCCCTGCCTCTGCCTGCCTCTCTGCCTACTTGTGATCTCCCTCTGTCAAAAAAATAAATAAATAAAATCTTAAAAAAAAAATACCAAGTACAAAGAACATAAAGTGTTATAGCTAAACCAATTGTGGATCCATCCTTAGTCCACTATGGTTTTTCCCTTATTAACAGCAAATGCTTCATGAACTAAAAGTAACTCTTCGGAGTTTTTGTTGTTGTCCTTGTTTTTAAATTGTTTTAATGGGTACTAAACTTTTGCATTTCATTCTTTAGATGGACTCCTTCAGAAGGACATTTTAAGACTCAGTCATATTAACAAATAAGTATTCTAGACCACTAATCCTCAGGTTTTTTAATAGCCATGAAATTCCTATCTACAGAGTCAGTTGTTTCATTATATTTCTGTGAATAGAAACAAGCTATATTAATGAACATTGGCAGGTAAACTTCAATTTTTTTATGCCTTCCATTTCATAGAGTCACCTGTTTTATACCGGTTCTGTAGTAAACACTTCAATGACAAAGATATGTGTTAAAAGGGGAAGAACTTCTTGATTGAGGAAAGGGAAATAAAGGTTCTAAACATGATGAGTCACTTATGGTTTGTCTCCCTCCCAATCCCATCTTCTTTCATTTATTCTTCTCGTACCCACTTAAGCCCCCATGTTGCAACACCACTTCCTCATATCAGGGAGATCATATGATAGTTATCTTTCTCCGCCTGACTTATTTCGCTAAGCATGATATGCTCTAGTTCCATCCATGTTGTCGCAAATGGCAAGATTTCATTTCTT
>NW_026754946.1:0-454 GCF_022355385.1 Mustela nigripes
GTACCCATCAGGTCCTTAGGTCTTCATCTCTTCCCAACCTCGGTTTTCGGGTTTCAGAACCTAGACCTAAACTCCAATCACTGTCCAGGGGTGAACGTGATGCAGAAATCACAACTCTTCCTTCGCCATGGCCGGAAACCTTGTGGTTGGCATATTCTCAAACGTTCAGTGTGGGAGAATCCGTGTGGCCCATGAGGCCCTTCCCATGCTTGAGGGCCTTTTTGGGCACAAATAGGCATTGTGATCCTCAGCATGACCCCTGTTCTCAAGGAAGACCTCTCAGTGTCTGAATCAAGAGCCCACATATAGGACTTGCCATGCCCCTACGCCCCCAAAATTAAACAGAGGTGGGGTTATCCAGTTGTCCCTCCCAAGGACTCTGCTCTGGAATCCCTCTTTTATTGGCACACATGAGGTACATAAAATAAAATAAAAAACAGAAAGGACTCCTCCC
>NW_026754946.1:554-1245 GCF_022355385.1 Mustela nigripes
CTGGCCCAAAAGCCCTACAGTTTGGCAATACTGGGGCCACAATGCAGCACTCTGCCTGCCCTCCAGAAGAAAAACTTTGCCTTATGGAGCTACCTAGAAACCCGAATGAGGATCAACTGAACGCCACTCGACTGCACCCCAGATATGCAGTCTACCCTGTTTAATGCCCTATCTGACACAGCATGAGCCCACACCTCCAGACGTACGCTCAACAGCTATCCACACACTGAGCTCATTGTACCCATCAGGTCCTTAGGTCTTCATCTCTTCCCAACCTCGGTTTTCGGGTTTCAGAACCTAGACCTAAACTCCAATCACTGTCCAGGGGTGAACGTGATGCAGAAATCACAACTCTTCCTTCGCCATGGCCGGAAACCTTGTGGTTGGCATATTCTCAAACGTTCAGTGTGGGAGAATCCGTGTGGCCCATGAGGCCCTTCCCATGCTTGAGGGCCTTTTTGGGCACAAATAGGCATTGTGATCCTCAGCATGACCCCTGTTCTCAAGGAAGACCTCTCAGTGTCTGAATCAAGAGCCCACATATAGGACTTGCCATGCCCCTACGCCCCCAAAATTAAACAGAGGTGGGGTTATCCAGTTGTCCCTCCCAAGGACTCTGCTCTGGAATCCCTCTTTTATTGGCACACATGAGGTACATAAAATAAAATAAAAAACAGAAAGGACTCCTCCC
>NW_026754947.1:0-1245 GCF_022355385.1 Mustela nigripes
ATAAAGGCACCTACAGCATGAATATATATGTGTGTTTACATATGTGTGTGTGTATACAACATTTTTTAAGGATACTTTCTTTCACAGTTCAAGTATGAAGCAATTAATGGAGTGTACGGACACCTTATTCTAGTTATTAGTTACATCTCGGGAGGCAAAACCCATTCCCTGAACCACTGTTCCTATGTTATATTTCTTTTTTTTTTTAAGATTTTATTTATTTATTTGACAGAGAGAGATCACAAGTAGGCAGAGAAGCAGGCAGAGAGAGAGAGGAGGAAGCAGGCTCCCCGTGGAGCAGAGAGCCTGATGCAGGACTCTATCCTAGAACCCTGAGATCATGACCTGAGCCGAAGGCAGCGGCTTAACCCACTGAGCCACCCAGGCGCCCCCTATGTTATATTTCTTCTGAGTTATGGCTGCAGCCCGCACGGGGGACCCACTCACCCAAGATCTTGGGGTTTGGCATGGGTACAGGCCTTCTGAAATTACTCTTCTATCCAGGAGACCTTTTACTGGCTTGTTCCCATATATGCTCTCTTTTTCTGAGACTTAGTTAGAAACTTCTCCACCAGTAACAAACTAGAAGGGAAAAGAAGGAAACAGGAAATCACCTGGAATAAAAGTAATTTTTTTTCTTCCCTTTCTCAAAATTCCTTGCTTAATTCATCCCACAACACAGGAATGACACCAAAGCTCATGCACCAGGTAAGTGCCTGTACGTTTCTCTCCCTTTGTTACATTTCTGGATTCTCTCTATGAGAGATATGCTTCTTGGTTTCTCTAAGAGTCAATTTTTTTATGAGAGGGAGGAGGCCGGCTGGGCAGTTCTAATGTTTATCCACGTCCTACTATGTGCCAGAAGTTTCTATAGGTTTCCTCCATTTCTCCCCACCAGTTCTGTGAGGAATATATTGTTATTCTTACTTTACAGATGACCAAATTGGGCTCACAGAGCACTATGCTTTTCCAGTCACACATCAACTCAGGAGCAAGAATGGGGTTCTTTCTCTCTCACTTCCCACAATATACCCATCAGCTTCCCTTTGAGAGGTTGGGTTTCCAAAGCTGAAGAACTGATTGTTTTAAACTCTCCTAGAACTATGACCACATGACTACTCAACGTGATACTGATTATAGAGATGAAACCTTGTGCCAGGAGGACCAGATGTATGAACCACATGTTCCAGTGGGTCTCTAAGGTGTTAAGCAAGGTCAAGTGACAGCAGAGCTGTTGCCCTTTTT
>NW_026754948.1:0-1245 GCF_022355385.1 Mustela nigripes
CTACACTGAACTTTGGGCAACATGCCAACCACAAGGTTTGTTGCCATATGTAAGGAAGTGTTCTGATTTCTGCATCACAGTGACACGTGGGCAGTGATTGGAGATAAGGTCTAGGTCCTTAAGCCTGAAAAATGAGGTAGGGAAGAGATGATGACCTAAGGCCATGCGGGTCTGATGTGCTCAGTGTGCGGTCAGCTGTTGGGTGTTGGTCATGATGTCCGGGCTCAGGATGTCAGATAGTGCATTATTGCCCAGGTTAGACTATATAATTTGGGTGCATTCGAGTGCCCTGTAAGTTCTTATCTGAAGAACTCTTCAGGATATGAAGAATGAGAGAGTCTGAGGCGTGTTCTCAGGCTTTTGTCTCTGGATTTGTATCAGCGATGGCTGTGGAATGTTGGGGAGGCCTCATGGGCCATGGACGAATCTTGCTCTCTGTGGATTTGGCCCGGTCCCAATTGATTTTCGTCAATATGTGGGATGGGAGGACTCCTTTCAGGATTGTTACTTCAGGTGTCCCTGCAAAAGAGGAATTCCAAAGCAGAGCCCTGGGGAAGAGTGTAGGGACAACCCGAACTATGGTTAAAAATTGGGGCCTAGGGGCATGGCATGCCCAATATGCTGTCTCTCCATCCAGCCACTGAGAGGCCTTACCTGAGGACTGGGCTCAGGCTGAGGTTCACAATGTGTGTTTGTGACCAATGTGGCCCGGAAGCATGGGCGGGGACTCATGGGCCACACTGGTTTCAACTACACTGAACCTTGGACAATATGCCAACCAGAGTTTTCTTGCCATGGGGAAAGCGTTCTGATTTCTGCATCATTTTCAAACCCGGGCCGTGATTGGAGATAAGGTCTAGGTTCTGAATCCTGAAAACCGAGGCTGAGAAAGATGACGACCTAAGGCAATGGCAGGTCCGATGTGCTCAGTGTGCGGCCAGCTGTCTGGGTGGGCCAGGAGGTCCAGGATCAGGCTGTGTCAGAACTGCATTAGTGCCCAGGTCAGCCTATGAATTTGGGGTATAACCGAATGATGTGCCCGGTTGATCCCCATTTGGGGTTTCTGGGTAGCTCCAGAGGGCAATGTTTTATTTCTGGAGGGCAGGCAGAGTGCTGCATTGTAGTTCTGGATTGCCAAACTGGAGGGCTCGTGGGCCAGTAGTTTGAGGACGGAGGTCTGAGAACCCAAGCTAGGCCTAGGTTTCTGGGTGAGGATATGGCAGGCACAATCTACAGACCTGAACC
>NW_026754949.1:0-1245 GCF_022355385.1 Mustela nigripes
GTATGTCATTTGCAAATATCTTCTCCCATTCCATAGGCTGCCTTTTAGTTTTATTGTTTCCTTTGCTGTGCAGAAGTCTTTTATCTTGATGAAGTCCCAGTAGTTTATTTTGCTTTTGTTTCCTTTGTCTCCAGAGACATGTCTAGTAAGAAGATGCTGCGGTCAAAGTCAAAGAGGTTGCTGCCTGTGTTCTCCTCTAGGATGTTGATGGTTTCCTGTCTCACATTTAGGTCTTTCATCCATTTTGAATTTATTTTTGTGTATGGTGTAAGAAAGTGCTCCAATTTCATTCTTTTGTATATTGGTGTTCAGTTTTCACATTTGTTGATGAGACTGTTTTCCATTGGGTATTCTTTCCTGCTTTGTTGAAGATTAGTTGATCATATAGTTGTGGTTTCATTTCTGGGTTTTCTGTTCTGCTCCATTGATCTAAGTGTCTGTTTTTGTGCCACTGCCGTACTATCCTGATCACTACAGCTTTGTAATGTAGCTTGATGTCCGGAATCATGCTTCTAGCTTTGTTTTTCTTTTATTGATTGCTTTGGCTATTTGGGGTCTTTGGTGGTTCTGTACAAATTTTAGGATTGTTCTAGCTCTGGGAAGAATGCTGTTGGTATTTTGATAGGGATTGCATTAAATGAGTAGATTGCTTTGCGTAGTGTAGACATTTGAACAATATTTTTCCAGTCCGTGAGCATGGAATGTCTTTACATTTCTTTTTGCCGTTTTCAGTGTCTTTCATCAGGGTTTTATAGTTTTCAGATTGCAGATCTTTTACCTCATTGTCTAGGTTTATTCCTTTGTATCTTATGGATTTTAGTGCAATTGTAAATGGGATCAATTCCTTGATTTCTCTTTCTGCATCTTCATTATTGGTGTATAGGAATGCAACAGATTTCTGTATGTTGATTTTAAATCCTGCAACTTTGCTGAATTTGTATATCAGTTCTAACAATTTTTTGGTAGAGCCTTTCAGGTTTTCTACATAGAGAATCATATCATCTGTGAATAGTGAAAGTTTGACCTCTTCCTTGCTGATTTGGATGCCTTTTATTTCTTTTTATGGTCTGATTGCTCAAGCTAGGACTTCCAGTACTATGTTGAACAACAGTGGTGAGAGTGGACATCTCTGTCTTATTCCTGACTGTAGATGAAAAGCTCTCAGCTTTTCTTCATTGAGGATGATATATATGTGTGGTTTTTTTTCCCTGGGTGGTCTGTTTTCTTCCCTTTTTTTTTTTTAAA
>NW_026754950.1:0-1245 GCF_022355385.1 Mustela nigripes
TCTGTGACAACAGGGATGCACCTTAAAGGGATTATGTTAAGTGAAATAAGTCAGACAGAGAAAGACAAATACTCTATGACCTCACTTATATGTGGAATCCGAAAACAAAAGAAAAGAAACTCATTTTAAAAATGAGAGATCAGGTTTGTGGTTAACAAAAGCAGGGGATGAGGGGGCCCGGGAACTGGATGAAAGTGATCAAAAGGCACAAATTTCCAGTTATAACATTAAAAAGTAGTGGGGATGTAATGTACAATATGATGGCTATAGTTAACACTGCTGTATGGTGTATTTGAATGTTACTAAGAGAGCAAATCCTAAAAGTTCTCAGTACAAGAAAAAAAATTGGTTTTTGTTTTTTTTTTATTAAATACCAAAAACTAATGATGTACTATATGTTGGCTAATTGAACTTAAATTTTAAAAAAACTAAAAAAAGGGGGGGGTGCCTGGGTGGCTCAGTCGTTGTGTCTGCTTTCAGTTCAGTCATGATCCCAGGGTCCTGGGATCAAGCCCCACATCAGACTCCCTGCTCAGCGGGAAGCCTGCTTTTCCCTCTCCCAATCCCCCTGCTTGTGTTCCCTCTCTCACTGTGTCTCTCTCTGTCAAATAAATAAAATCTTTAAAGAAATTAAAAATTTAAAAATTAGAAAAATAAAATATCTATGAGAGGATAGATGTTAAATAAACCCACTGTCATCATTTTATGATACACAAAAGTCATTATGCTGTATAACTTAGACTTATACAAGGCTGTACATCAATAATGTCTCAGTGAAACTGTAAGAAAAGAAAATACATCCACACATACACACACACACACACACACACATACACACATACACACACACATACATAAGCTATTGCCTCTGTTTCTCTGGAAAACCCTAACTAATACACCAGGTAATGCTAAAACTGCTATTGCATGGCTCACACTTTGAGTAGCAAGGAACTAGAGAATATCTGGCAAGTGGGCACATGGCTTCATCTATAGTAATGCTCATTTCAGCATTGTTTATGAGAGCAAAAGTGTAGGAGAAAAACAAAATGTCCCTCAAAAGTGGTCCCCAAAACACACTGTGATTCATTCTTACAGTGTAATATTGTAAAGCAATAAAACTGAGTGTCTTTGAACTATAGGAATCAGGCCCTATATACATCTGAAAAACGCAATGTTATATCAAGTTATCAAATGGAAGATAAAGGCACCTACAGCATGAATATATATGTGTGTTTACATATGTGT
>NW_026754951.1:0-1245 GCF_022355385.1 Mustela nigripes
ATTTGCCCTTTACTTGTCCAGGAAGGAGAGATCAGAGCTCCCCTTTCATTCAGTAAGGTTAAACTTTCCCACGTAACTGGAGTCTTACTTGAAGATACACACATCTGTCTCCAGTCACTGTTATAGAATATTCACTAGGCAGCTCTGGCAATGAGACCTGATGCTGCAACAGGAGGTTGTTGTTGTCCACTTGGAAATTTGTGACAAATGCCTGTGAGTTATGGATGGTCACCTGGGCAGCTTTCCCAGTCCTGGTGCAGGTGGCTGTTCCATATCTGGATAAAGCCTGGAGAGCCACCACTGTGTCCTGGAAATGTCAGAACCCACTTCCACAGAGTAAGTTTTTGGTAGCAGGGATTTCCCCCCAAAGTCTGTGTTGGTTACCACGATGGGATGCTGGCTTTCCCCTTGAAGTATACACCTACTCATTGTTTTTCCTTTCTCACTGCCTTTCAGGCCTCATCAAACTTATGCTATAGTTTCTGTAAATGAAATACAAGATTATTGATTTGAATTAGCCCCGCCACTTATTTTCCCTTATATTGGTTTTGTCCTAAGGGATTATTCTCTCTTTCTAGAAGATGCAGCCTGCTCTTTTTCATCAATAGTCCTCTTGGCTTTATCTTTCAAAGACTGGGTCAAAAAATCAGCAAGCTAGGAAAAAGAGTGACTGGTGTTAATGTAGATAGAAGAATGAGAGAAACTGGCTACGAGTAGTCATATGAGACAGCTGAACTTTCCCAACCTTCTTTTCTTCTTTTATACAGCTTATTTTACATTCTCCACACCTAATGTCTCTGAAAAACAGAAGTTTCCCTAGGTCCATCCTAAATATTGAAAGAAGATTGTAGGAGTGAAAATTCAGATTCTCTGGATGTTTAACAAGAAAGGAAAATTCCAAGAACTTCAGCTTTGAAAAGGAAGCTCAGTTTAAAGAGAAGGTCAGAAGGGAGTTCACAGGGTAGGTAGAAAGGGGTGGAGAGCCTGAACAGGACTTCTTAATCATTCTAAGAAGATCAAAGTGAACTCCACTTGGTCTACTTTCATTTAAATCGTACAATTTTCTGGCTCACTTTAGATAATTTCTTGTTGGAAGAATCCTACAGATTTAGTCTGGAGCCTAGAACACTATTTTCCACTTTTTTTAAAGATTCATTTTATTTATTTGAGGGGGTTGGCAAAGGGAGAGGAAGAGAGAGAATCATAAGTGGACTCCCCATTAAGGATGGAGCCTGATGTGGGGCT
>NW_026754952.1:0-1245 GCF_022355385.1 Mustela nigripes
TCTCTCTGTCTCTCTCTCTGGCTTTTGCTCTTAAATAAATAAATAAAATATTTAAAAAAATTGTTGAGTTTGTTTAACTAGTTTTAAACTAGTAGACGGAGATGAAGATAAAGTATGATGTCATGGCAGGGAAAAATACAACTTACACGTTTTAAAAATAAAATGTGCAATGCAAGTTACATGACTTCTTTTATCACCACACTGGGACTTTCCCTACTGAGTTGTAATGTAAGGACCTATTTTATATTTTAGCTCTTTGCAGCTCTTTTATTAGCCCCCTTCAGGAATATCAGCTTTATTTATCGAATTAAATTTTATATTAATGTGCTTTTGACTTTTGGCCTTTCTCTTCCTTCTGTTCTTTTTTTCCCCCTAAATTACATGTTTCTGTTTAACAGCTACTATCAATTCTTTGATATGAATTCTGAACATCAATTTACTAACTCCAGAGATGAAGCATCATCAATATTTAGAAGCGAAGAATACAAAGCCTTGGGCATCTGGATGGCTCAGTCAGTTAAGCATCGGCCTTCGACTCAGGTGGTGATCCCAGGGTCCTGGGATGGAACCCCAGGTTGAACTTTCTGCTCAGCTGGGAGCCTACTTCTCCCTCTCCCTCTGCCTGCAGCTCCCTTTGCTTGCGTTCTCCCTCTCTTTGTCAACTAAATAAAATAAAATAAAATAATGTCAATAATACAGTTATTTATTTATTAAAATGCAATTATTACACAATACATAATGTATTGCATAATTATAATAATGATTAAATAATTTATTTATTAGAATTTAAAATATTTCAAATTTAGATTATTAAATATTAAACCATTAATTTAATAAATAAATATCTAAACATAATTAAATAAAATAATTTATTTATTAAAATGAATAAAATAATGTTGTCATTATCTGAGCATGTATTTTTTAATAGTCTAAAAAAAGCCATCTAATAAAGTCTAAATACATTGAGTTCAGATATTTATATAAGTTAACCCAGACACTCAACCCACAGACAGTTTCAAAACATTTGTTTTTATCTACTATTCAAAATACGATTGTAAAGTATTTATTTATAACTTTGACATAGCAAGGAAACTTGGAGGAAAAGAAGACATTTGCTTTTAATATTTGAAAATTATTTTGTTGATTTAAAATAAAAACCTTAACACATGAGCATTTCTTCTTAAATAACACTGTGAAGTTTCTGAGTCGCATTCTATTAAAAGTGCTGATAAAATGGCCTCAGTT
>NW_026754953.1:0-1245 GCF_022355385.1 Mustela nigripes
AATACTAGGCTAAGGCTAGCAACAAAAGCAGCCCACAGAACCGACTCTGATTTGCCAGAGACTGCTGTGCTTTCGCAGATGTTTTCAGCTTGGCGCGAACCACTCTTCCCTGCTGCTTCCTCAGCCAGGCTTTGTCGTTCCCTCTGTCGCGGCAGGGAATAAGAGGCGCGTAAGAGCTGCTGCCTCTTGGGCCTTGCTTTCCCGGGCTCCTTGTTCGCGCCCGCGGTTCAACTTGGTAAGCCGAACTAAGCAGATGGAGTCACAACTCTGCAGCAGCGTGCGTGGCTTAGCATGGCACTCTATGCCTATTACCATTTCCTGGCGTAGGTAAGGCTTTGCCTTTTGCTCAGGTACTCAGGCAGAATCGGGGTCTGGGCCAGTGCCTTCACCACAGGAGAGAGGAGGTGACAGGATCCCTGCACACGGCCCGTGCACTGGGATGGGGAACTGTGGAGGACTGTCTCCACTCCTTCCCGGCACATGCCCTGCCACCCACTACACTCCACATCTTGGTGGAAGACGGCATCTGAGTTTACACAGAAGGCAAGGTAGGCTATAGTCTTATTTCTGCTTCTCTTTGTGCCCTGGGATCTCAACTTAAATTTGGGTTGTACCAAAGTTCTCAAATTTGATATCTGCTGGATTTTGAATTTTGTTTCTCTAGTATCAAGAGCCTATTAACAACACAGCTCAGTGTGTTTTAGCAGTTTCAAATTCTCTCATAGCTAAAATGGCTTCAGGGCATATATCTCTAGGCTCTCATTATATTTCCTATTTTGGCCCAGTAATCCCACACTTAATTTTTATAATCATTCTGATATTTTTAACTTTAAAAGCTATTTTGTCCTGATTTTGAGTTGTCTTAAGTAGGAGTTTTAAGATCACTATTACTAGAAGCAACAACAAATATACATAAAAATATCTGCAGTAGTTTATCACATCTTTATCACTTTGAACTTCCATAAGCTGAGGCATTCTTCTCTAATCACTTAGGCAAACTCCAATTTACCCTTTAAGACAACACAAGTATTGCTTCATTTCAGAACATGTTCAGGGATGACTCTTCCCCACTGTTCTTACCAACATTCCCACACACTCTTTGCTACCCACACCTTGTTTATGAACTTTCATTAGGTATATCAGCGTGACCAGAATTTTGCTCTATTGTATTTTTGTCCTTTAGAGCTTTAATTAAATATGAATTCCATAGAAAGTCTGTCCCTTTTCTTTCAAACCTGGGTTAGT
>NW_026754954.1:0-1245 GCF_022355385.1 Mustela nigripes
GTTGTGAAATTTCCGGGTGACTTCATGGGAAATGGACGAGTCTTACTCTCTGGGGGTTTGGCCCCTCCAAAGAGTTTGTGGTCATTCTGTGGGACGGAAGAAGTCCGTTGTTCTGTTGTTGTTGATTTGTTTTGTTTTGTTTTTCTACCTCAGGTGTCCCTCCAAATGAGGGATTCCAGAGTAGAGCCTTGGGGTGGGCGAATGGACAACCAGAAATCTGGTTAAAAATTGGGGCCTAGGGACATGTCAAGCCCATGATGACATCTAATAGTCCAGCCACCAAGAGGACGTACTAGAGGACAGGACTCACGCTGAGGGTCACAATGCGTGTTTATGCCCTCGTCGCACTCAAGGTTGGGCGGGGCCTCAGGTTGAATGCTGGTTTCTCCTACACTGAACGTGGAACAACATGCCAACCACAAGGTTCTTGCCATGGGTAAGGAAGAGTTCTGATTTCTGCATCACAGTGACCCGTGGGCAGTTATTGGAGATAAGGTCTAGGTTCTGAAGCCTGAAAACTGAGATAGGGAAGAGATGATGACCTAAGGACATGGCGGGTTTGATGTGCTCAGTGTGCGGCCAGCTGTCTGGGTGGGGCCAGGAAGTCCAGGCTCAGGCTTTGTCAGAAAGGGCATTAGTGCCCAGATCATCCTATATATTTGGGGTACAGCAGAATGGCGTGCAGGTTGATCCTCATTTGGGGTTTCTGGGTAACCCCAGATCGCAATATTTTTCCCCTGGAGGACACGCAGAGTGCTGCATAGTAGTTCTGGATTGTCAAACTGGAGGGCTTGGGGGCCAGTAGTCTGTGGACGGAAGTCTGAGAACACTAGCTACGCCTAGGTTCCTAGGTGAGGATATGGCAGGCACAATCTACAGTCCTCTATCGAGATCTCGTGCATCTGTAGTCAGGGCGAGGATCAGATGATCGCTCAGGTTGGACATTCTGTCCCTGATGGCCGCTTCTTGAAGCGTGGGGTGTGGATCACGAGGCCATGGCGGTTTTCCCAAGATGGAAGTTGTGAGAAGCTCCAAACTGCAAAGATTCTTCTGCATGACAATTGAGACCTGTTGGTTGGCTCCAGAACAACGATTCCGAGCAGTGTTCTTAGGATGGATGGCTTGGTAGCCCACCTCGCATCCAATTGTCTCCAAGCAAGAAGACAGGTTAGATCTGCTGGATCTGGGGGAGCAACGGAGGAGGCTGAGTTGAAATGGACTCTCCCCGTGGATGTGTCCTAATAT
>NW_026754955.1:0-1245 GCF_022355385.1 Mustela nigripes
AAAAGCCTGAGCACGCGCCTCAGGCTTTTGTCTCTGGATTTTGTATCAGCGATGGCCGTGGAATGTTCTTGAATGGGGCGGGTGGAACACGAGGCCATGGGGCTTCTCCCAATGGGAGTTGTGAGAAGCTCCCAACTGCAAAGATTCTTTTGCAGGACAATTGAGACCTGTTGGTTGGCTCCAGGATAACGATTCCGAGCACGGTTCTAAGGATGGATGGCTGGGTAGCCCACCTCGCATTCCAATTGTCTCCAAGCAACATGACAGGTTAGATTTCCTGCATCTGGGGGAGCAACCGAGGAGGATGAGTTGCAATGGACTCTCCCGTGGATGTGTTCTAATATGATTTTGTGTCTATGGATACCTTGGAATGAAGCGGTAGCACTGGGGCCCTGACGGGTTCTACTAAAGAGAGTCTTTCACACAGCCCCATCGTGCAAGTTTCCCATGTGTAGATGAGATTTGTTCTGGTGAGTCAAGAAACAGCCATATGCTGTTATTGAAATCCAGGCCTCTGAGGAGACATGCCTGGAAACTAAAGCAATGGATCCGATAGATGCCTAGGGGCCTATTCGTTCCTTTTTACCTCTGGGGACATCAGTCTAAGGTTCTGAGTGCCGGTAGGCGCTCAGATGGGCCCAGATTGCCCCTGTTTGTACTGGGAAGCCACAAATATTTGGATGGCCTCAGGGACATTGGAGGTTTATCCTAATAATAGGGTTGTGGCCATTGGAATGGGCACACACAATTCCCTTCGAGAGGGCAAGCACAGTCGTCAGGTTTGGCTCCAGGGGACTGAGCCTGTAGGATTGTAGGCCAGGGCTGTTTGGACAGTTGTCTGAAAACACAAACTCGTCTTATGTTTCCAGTCATATGTATGGCAGGACTGATCTACAGACATGAGAAGAACACTTAGGGATTTGAAAAAAGGGCGAGTGTGAGGCTCTTGATCATGTTTTCATCTCTAGATATCGTGTCACTCATGATCGTGAAATATCCGGGTGACTTAATGGGAAATGGACGAGTCTTACTCTCTGGGGGTTTGGCCCCGTCCAAAGATTTTGGGGTCATTCTGTGGGATGGAAGAAGTCCGTTGTTCTGTTGTTCTTGATTTGTTTTGTTTTGTTTTTCAACCTCAGGTGTCCCACCAAATGAGGGATTCCGGAGTAGAGCCCTGGGTAAGGGCGACTGGACAACCAGAAATCTGGTTAAAAATTGGGGCCTAGGGACATGCCAAGCCCATTA
>NW_026754956.1:0-801 GCF_022355385.1 Mustela nigripes
GTTTTGTTTTGTTTTTCAAACTCAGTTGTCCCACCAAATGAGGGATTCCAGTGTAGAGCCCTGGGGAGGGGCGATTGGACAAACAGAAATCTGGTTTAAATTTGGGGCCTAGGGACATGTCAAACCATTATGGCATCTAATCTTCTAGACACTGAAAGGACTTACTAGAGGACAGGACTCACGCTGAGGGTCCCAATGCGTGTTTATGCCCTTGTCGCACTCAGGAATGGGCGTGACCTCAGGGTGAATGCTGGTTTCTCCTACACTGAACCTTGGACAACATGGCATCCACAAGTTTTCTTGCCGTGGATAAAGAGGAGTTTTGATTTCTGCATCACACTCACGCCTGGGCAGTGATTGGAGATAAGGTCTAGGTTCTGAAGCCTGATAACTTATGTAGGGAAGAAATGATTACCTAAGGCCACTGCGGGTCTTATGGGCTCAGGGTGCCGTCAGTGCCTGGGTGTTACTCAGGATGTCCCGGCTCAGGTTGTGACAGACAGTGCATTAGTCCCTAGGTTAGACTATATAATATGGGTACATTCGAGTGCCGTGTATGTCTATCCTCATTTTGGTTATGTGAGAAACTCCATAGGTCAAAATTTTTCTTCTGGAAGGCAGGCAAAATGCTTCATTTTGTGTCCCGAATTTCCAAATGTGAGGGCTTGGGGGCCAGGAGTTTGAGGACGGAAGTCTGAGAACACAAGCTAGTCATAAGTTTCAGGGCGAGGGCAAGGAAAGCACACTGTGCAGAGCTGCATCGAGATCTCGTGCATCTGAATTCAGGGTGAAGATCAGACG
>NW_026754956.1:901-1245 GCF_022355385.1 Mustela nigripes
GTTTTGTTTTGTTTTTCAAACTCAGTTGTCCCACCAAATGAGGGATTCCAGTGTAGAGCCCTGGGGAGGGGCGATTGGACAAACAGAAATCTGGTTTAAATTTGGGGCCTAGGGACATGTCAAACCATTATGGCATCTAATCTTCTAGACACTGAAAGGACTTACTAGAGGACAGGACTCACGCTGAGGGTCCCAATGCGTGTTTATGCCCTTGTCGCACTCAGGAATGGGCGTGACCTCAGGGTGAATGCTGGTTTCTCCTACACTGAACCTTGGACAACATGGCATCCACAAGTTTTCTTGCCGTGGATAAAGAGGAGTTTTGATTTCTGCATCACACTCAC
>NW_026754957.1:0-1244 GCF_022355385.1 Mustela nigripes
TTTATTATGATCTACATAGATGAATGAAACTTTTATTTTATTAAAGTTTCATTCATCTATGTAGATCATAATAAATGTTTTTAATAAGCATGAAATTATAACTCTGAAGTGTGCTAAAATGAAACCACCTGCGACGGATGAGAGAACAAAAATAAACATCATTTTTCCAAATAAGAGGAATTTATTACCTTTGAATCAAAGCATGTGGATTTGTTCAAACTGGCAATAAAGGAATATGGAAACACAAACCATAGAAAGTCATATTTTAGATTTCTAAACGACTTCGAAGTGAAGAGTACACATTTTTTACATGCTACATAATGCTACATAATGACAAGATGACAGGCTGTGACAAATAGCATTTTAAAAGCTCTACTCATAATGGAATAGAAGGTGTCATTTCCCTATAATTTTATATATATCATTAATTTACTATATCTGGATACAACATATTACCAAACAGATGTTCATCAAAGACTAAATCATTTTTAATGGAATATAATAATTTGAACCTACATGTATTAATCATTTTTTTCGATCTAACATTTATAGTCTCGCTAAACATTTTATCAGTTGTCGACAAAATTCAAAAAAAAAGGATAAAAAGTCGTGTTTGGAAAAGTAGATTTTTTTTCAAATTTGCATTTAAATGAAAGTATTTGCTGATATTTTTAAATCTTTAAATGTAATTTTATATATATCTGACCTATCTGATGATATAAAATTTTTGGAGAAAATATGACATATTTTTTGATCTTGGTTGAAGGTATTAATAAAGAGCAACTGTTTGTATTATTTGTATTGTGATATCTTAGTTAATAAACATGAATAACTGGTATAAAATATGTTTTTTTAAAAATTTTATTTATTTTCTTGACAGAGATCACAGGAAGGCAGAGAGGCAGACAGAGAGAGAGGAATGGAAGCAGGCTCCCTGCTGAGAAGAGAGCCCACTGTGGGACTCAATCCCAGGAACCTGGAATCATGACCTGAGCCGAAGGCAGAGATTTTAATCCACTGAGCCACCCAGGCGCCCTAAAATATGGTTTTTTTTTAATATAGAATTATAGTTCTTGCCAAAATATGGAACTAGCTGGAACTGAATGCCTCCTTCAAAGTCAGCTCTGGAGAAATTATGCAAGTGGAATATGGAACTATTTCAGATATTAACCAAAAACAAAGAAATGATGATAAATTCCTTAAAAGACTCAAAGTTGCTCTTGACTGGTATGTTTCAAGCTCTA
>NW_026754958.1:0-496 GCF_022355385.1 Mustela nigripes
CCATCCCAATATTTGTGGCTTCCCAGGACAAACTGGGGCAATCTGGGCACATCTGAGCACCTACCGGCACTCAGACCCGTAGACTGATCTCCCCAGAGGTAAAAATGAACGAAGAGGCCCCTAGGCACCTATCGGAACCATTGCTTTGGTTTCCATGGACGAATCTTGGTCTCTGTGGATTTGGCCCAATCCCAATTGTTTTTCGTCTATCTGTGGGATGGGAGGATTCATTTCAGGTTTGTTACCACAGGTGTCCCACCAAAAGTGGGATTCCAAAGCAGAGCCCTGGGGAAGAGTGATCGGATAACCCGAAATATGGTAAAAAATTGGGGCCTAGGGACATGGCAAGCTCAATAAGTTGTCTCTCCCTCCAGCCACTGAGACTCCTTACCTGAGGACTTGGCTCAGGCTGAGGGTCACAATGTGTGTTTGTGACCAATGTGGCCCGCAAGCATGGGCGGGGCCTCATGGGCCACACTGGTTTCATTGTACTTGA
>NW_026754958.1:596-1244 GCF_022355385.1 Mustela nigripes
TGCCATGGGGAAAGAGTTCTGATTTCTGCATCATTTTCAAACCCGGCCGTGATTGAGAATAAGGTCTAGGTTCTGAAGCCTGAAAACCGAGATTGAGAAGAGATGACGAACTAAGGCCATGGCTGGTCCGATGTGCTCAGTGTGCGGCAGCTCTCTGGGTGGGGCCAGGAGTTCCAGGCTCAGGCTGCGTCAGATAGGGCATTAGTGCCCAGGTCAGCCTATATATTTGGGGTACAGCCGAATTGCGTGCAGGTTGATCCTCATTTGGGGTCCCGGGTAGCCCCAGAGGGCAATGTTTTTCTTCTGGAGGGCAGGCAGAGTGCTGCATTGTAATTCTAAATTGCTAAATTGGAGGGCTTGTGGGCCAGTAGTCTGAGGACGGAAGTCTGAGAAGCCAAGCTAGGCCTAGGTTTCTGCGTGAGGATATGGCAGGCACAATCTACAGTTCTGAATCTAGATCTCGTGCATCTGAAATCAGGGCGAGGATCAGAGGATCGCTCAGATTGGACATTCTGTCCCTGATTGCCCCTTCTTGAAGGGGGGCGATCACGAGTCCATGGGGGTTTTCCGACGATGGGAGTTGTGAGAAGGTCTCAATTGTCCTGCAGAAGAATCTTTGCAATTGGGACCTTCTCACAACTCCCATCG
>NW_026754959.1:0-1244 GCF_022355385.1 Mustela nigripes
TCTGGAACTTTGTCATTTTGACCTTCTCTGCTGATTAAAATATTCTTCATCATCAGCACCTACTGCTCTCCTCTCCTGGTGGTCTCTCGGGAAGGGGTCTTCTCTAGCTCTTCTAGCAGGAGATGGGCACTTCCCCTCTACCCCAGTTGCCGGACAAACCTTACCTATCCTGCAGGGTCAGGTTGGCCTGGCCTTTTTTCTCTTGTTCTCTCTGAGTGGTTAGTTTTTCATAGATACCGTGCTTTGCTTTTGTCAGGATTTACCCTGGACTATCAAAACCCTTTTCTTGTGCCAGTGAAGCCTACGAAACCGTCCTGATGAGAGAACCAGGAACTCGAACAGATCATATTTATCCTGAATGTTCCGTCCAAAATGAAATATACATTTCTGAGGAGCCTCAAGTTTTCTGAGAAAGGAAGTTTCACCAACTCTGTCATGTAGGGGCATCAATTCCATTTCTCTGTCAATTTTCCTACGTTCCCAGCCTATAAATCTCTACCTCAGAAAGCCCACTCTCAACCGTTTCCTCTCTCAAAGGCAGTTGCTCTTAGAGTCTGCACATGGCACTTGGGGCCTGATGGTCGTTGGCTACTGCCCTCTGTACCTTGGGTCTAACAGCTGCGGGGCATCAAAATGAGAATGTCTCTTGTTCTAAGACTTAATACAGTTGGGTGCACATGGTAAGCAATAATCACTTATTTTGTTGATCCAAGTGTTCGACCTTTCTTAATTATTCTAGTACCACAGTTTACTTGTTCTAAGATTTGTCCTACCCCCACCCATTTTAATATCTCTTAAGGTGGCACTCACCTTGCACTTGAGGACATATCCTAGTTTAAATTACAGCCTTTCTCTTTCTTAGTCGAACATAAACTATAGAGCATCTTACCCTTGATGAAAACTAGGATGCAATTAAATACTCTATTATGGTTACGATTCTGATATTTGAAATAGTCCGATAGCTCCCTGTGCCCCCACAGTATAGTACCTCACCTCCATGGCATAGTATACAAACCATCTCACCCCAGTGTTAACCCTGGGGCTCAGACTCCATCCCCAGGTGATGCTGCCAGATCAGCTGTCGGTTATCATGAACTTGCTGTAGCTTCCTGAATGCACTGTGCTGCCTCCTGTCACTTTGAATCTTGACAAACTCATCCTCATTCTTCGCTTTGCCCTTGTCTATCACCTCCCCTGAAAATCTGTTCCTCAGTGGCTTTTCCCAGCTCCAACCTACCCTTGGC
>NW_026754960.1:0-1244 GCF_022355385.1 Mustela nigripes
ATGGTCACAACACTGCTTCCAGTCTTTGCTTTCCCATCTTTTGATACTAATTTGCTTTGCTGACCAAATACCTGGTATCAAAAGATGAGAAGGCAAATACTGGAAGCAGTGTTGTGATCATGGGGTCCAGCCCCAAACTATGAAGAAAACACAAAGTGTATAAATCTGAGTAAGTATATATTTACACACCTTTTTAAATAGGTTGTTATCAAAGATTTAATCAATGGGTAATATGCTCTTCGTGGCTGGGAAGCATCAGTTGCCATATATTAAAAACAAAGAAAAGAGGTGTCTGGGTGGCTTCCTCCAAGAAGTGTCCCTTCTTTTCAGGTCATGATCCCAGTGTCCTGGGATGGAGCCCCACATCAGGCTCTCTGCTCAGTGGGAGACCTGCTTCTTCTTTTCCCTCTGCCCTGCTTATAGTTCCTCTTCCTGTCTCTCTCTCTGTCAAATAAATAAAATATTAAAAAAGAAAGAAAGAAACAAAATGTTTTTAAAAGGTCTTTTTTTTTTTTTAATTTTCTAGGGGTGCCTGGATGACTTAGTTGTTTAAGCAGATGTTTGCCTTTGGCTGAGGTCATGATTCCAGTGTACAGGGATCCAGTCCTGAATGGGACTACTTGCACCCAAGGAGCTTGCTTCTTCCACTCCCTTTACATGTGATCCCCCTGCTTGTGTGCTTCTTCTCTCTCTCTCTCTCTCTTGCTGTCAATAAACAAAATAAAATCTTTTACTAAATAAATAAATAAATAATATTCTAAACCTACTTTCAGTTTAGGTCCCTTAAAAAAATTGCTACTGCTTCATTTAAAAAATAAAAAAAGATTATTTAGAAAGATGCTTCCAGAGTTAAAAAGCTGTTTTGTTTCTTTGTCAGGATTAAATATAGATGAGCTTTAAAAAGTAAAAGAAAAAATATGCTATATTAAGTCTCATCACACTATAACATTGGTGGATATATCAAAATAATGAAAAGTGATTTTAAAGCAAATTTCATTATCAGACATAAAGGTCAAGTCAAAATTACAGAAGAGTAAAAGGATGAATTCATCAGGGAGTATAATTATTCTTGACTTTTAATACTTAATAAAAGATTTGGGGATATATAGGGAAAAACTAAGAACAAAAATCATAACTTCTACCTTGGAAGAGAAATGGAAAAAAATTTCAACACCCTTATTTTAAGATTATATAGACAAATGGTCATCATATTGGTAAGATATGTAAGACTTGAACAAAATGAT
>NW_026754961.1:0-1244 GCF_022355385.1 Mustela nigripes
TCAAAGGGTTCTAAGGATCTCTAAGGAGAGATGCCTGGAAACCAAAGAAATAGATCCGATAGGTGCCTAAGGGCCTGTTCGTTCCTTTTTACCTCAGGGGACATCAGTTTACGGGTCTGAGTGCCGGTAGGTGCTCATATGGGCCCAGATTGCCCCTGTTTGTCCTGGGAAGCCACAAATATTGGGATGGCCTCATGGACTTTGAAGGTTTATCCTCTTGGTAGAGTTGTGGCCATTTGAATGGGCACATACAATTCCCTTGGAGAGGGCAAGCTCAGTCTTCATGTATGGCTCCAGGGGCCTGAGCCTGTAGGGTGTGTAGGCCAGGGCAGTTTGGACAGTTGTCTGAAAACACAAACTCGGCTTATGTTTCGGGTCATAGGAATGGCAGGACTGATCTACAGACCAAGAGGAGAACACTTCAGGATATGAAAAAAGGGCGAGTGTGAGGCTCTTGCTCAAGTTTTTGTCTCTGGATATCGTGTCACTCATGGTTGTGAAATTTCCGGGTGACTTCATGGGAAATGGACGAGTCTTACTCTCTGGGGGTTTGGCCCCTTCCAAATAGTTTGGGGTCATTCTCTGGGATGGAAGAAGTCCGTTGTTCTGTTGTTGTTGATTTGTTTTGTTTTGTTTTTCAACCTCAGGTGTCCCAGCAAAGAGGGATTCCAGAGTAGAGCCCTGGGGAGGGGCGACTGGACAACCAGAAATCTGGTTAAAAATGGGGAATAGGGACATGTCAAGCCAGTTATGACATCTAATTGTTCAGCCACTGAGAAGATTTACTAGAGGTCAGGACTCACGCTGAGGGTCACAATGCGTTTTTATGCCCTCGTCGCAGTCAAGAATGGGCGGGGCCTCAGGGTGAATGCTGGTTTCTCCTACACTGAACGTAGGACAACATGGCAACCACAAGGTTTCTTGCCATGGGTAAGCAGGAGTTCTGATTTCTGCATCCAGTCACCCCTGGGCAGTGATTGGAGATAAGGTCTAGGTTCTGAAGCCTGATAACATAGGTAGGGAAGAAATGATGACCTAAGGCCACTGCGGGTTTATGGGCTCAGGGTGCGGTCAGTGTCTGGGTGTTGCTCAGGAGGTCCCGGCTCAGGTTGTGTCAGGCAGTGCATTAGTGCCTAGGTTAGACTATATAATATGGGTACATTCGAGTGCCGTGTAGGTTTATTCTCATTTAATGTTCCCGGGCAGCTCATTAGGCAATATATTTTTTTCTAGAGGGCAGGCAG
>NW_026754962.1:0-1244 GCF_022355385.1 Mustela nigripes
AGACTATAATAATACTGCTGTAGTAACCCCATCTTATTTTTCTACTGTCATTTATGGAACACTTATGTGATAGGCACAGTGCTAAGAACATTACATGTTTTCTCATTTATTCTTTAAATATTCTATGAAATAGGTATTATTATCCTCATTTTACACATAAGAAAATTAAGTCTTAGCATAGTTAAAATAATTTTTCCAAAGTTAAAATAAGACTTAGTCCCAAATAATCACACTTAAAAATACATGCTTTATCTACTACTCAAAGTATACATTAACTGAACAGAAAATGATATTTACAAAATGAGTTCAGAATCCAAAATTTCCATAAAACATTCTTCAGCTAAATTTAAAAATGGGACTCACAGACATCCACATATCAGATGAATCTTCAGGGAATCAGGATGAGTGAAAGAAAGCCAACCTCAAAATGTTACTTATTATGTGATTTCATTTATACAACATTTTTTTAAAGATTTTATTTATTTGACAGAGATAACAAGTAGGCAGAGAGGCAGTGAGAAAGAGAGAGAGGAGGAAGCAGGCTCCTCGCTGAGCAGAGAGCCCGATACCAGGACCCTGAGATCATGACCTGAGCCGAAGGCAGAGGCTTAACCCACTGAGCCACTGAGGCACCCTACAACATTTTTCAAATGGAGAAAAGTTTTTTGGTTACCAGGGCTTAAGGACTGGAGTAGGGAGAGGAACTGGAGTCAGGAAGAAGGGTAGAAAGGAGGGAGAGTGGTTATAAAAGGGCAAGAAGAGAGGTGCCTGAGTGGCTCAGTCAGTTGAGCTTTTGACTCTTGGTTTCAGCTCAGATCACAATCTCAGGGTCATGAGACTGAGACTAGCAAGGGGCACATGCTCAGTGGGCAGTCTGCTTGAGATTCTCTCTCTCCCTCCTCTGACCCTCTCCAATCCCTCTCTAAAAAAAATTAAATCATTTTTAAAAGGGCAAGAGGAAGGATCCTTGTGGTAATGAAATCGTTCGGCATCTTGACTACGGTGGTGTACACGTAAAAGTGGACAGAAAATGTACAGATGGAGGGAGACTAGGAGGGATCTGAGTAAGATCAGCGGGTGCGTCAGTGTCAATGTCCTGGTGATAATACCGCACTGTATGTTTGCCAAATGGTACCAGTGGGTAAAACTAGATACAGTGTAGGTGGCATTTCTTTGTATTATTTCTTACAACTGCATGGAACCTGCACTTACCTCGATTAAAATTTTTATAAAAAGGGGGGGGG
>NW_026754963.1:0-1244 GCF_022355385.1 Mustela nigripes
CATTAAAAGATTATTCAACATGAACAAGTGGGATTCATTCCTGGGTTGCCAGGGTGGTTCAACATTCACAAATCAATCAATTTGATAGAACAAATTACTAATAAAAGAGAGAAGAACTACATGGTTTTCTCAATGGATGCAGAAAAAGCATTTGACAAAATACAGCATCCGTTCCTGATTAAAACTTTTCAAAATATAGGGATAGAGGGAAAATTCCTGAACTTCATAAAATCTATCTATGAAAGACCCACAGAAAATAACATCCTCAATTGGAAAAAGCTGGTAGATTTCCCATTGATATCAGGAACAGATGGATGCCCACTGTTACCACTCTTGTTCAATATAGTATAAGGAGGGTTATTTATAAATATATAAATATTTATGAGGTATAAAAACAAAAACAGCCAAACAAAAAGACTGATAAAAATATATGACAAGAGGAAAAAAATATATATGCAAATAAAGGAAGAAATTCGTCAAAAAGAACCCCAAGTATGAGATTTATATACTATGAGGACAAACACAAAAACACAGAAACACTGGAGAAGAAAAAGAAGGGAGAGTGTTTATAAATTTTCAGTGTGGGAAAGGAAGGTTGTTTTAGTTCTTCCTTGATGTATCTTGATATCTTTGTTAAAGGACTCATCATTTGTGAGATATAAGGGGATTAAAAATTGGTTTTCCCATAGGGGTAGGATTGATTGGGGAAGTGGGATTTCCTTGAAGTTTAATTCTATATGAATAATAGAAAATTAAAGTAAAAATGAGTAAACTAGACTAAACTAAAATTAAAAAAAATTAATAATAGAAATGCAAAAGAAAAACGCAAGTGTAGGTATCAAAAATTTTATGTTAGAATGTTATTATGGAATTTGATGTACTGGACATCTTACTGTGATGGTAAATAGGTGAAAATGATCTATATTAAAAAATGAACCAGAATAGTGGATACATGTTAAAAATGAAAGTTGTATCTATGATGTAGTGGTGGTTTTTCTCTTGTAGTCTTTTTTTTTTTTTTTTTTTTTTTTCCCTTCCTGCTTGGTTTTCTTGTGGAGGGACCTGTCAGGTGGGTTTTCAGTCAATGGAGTTCCCTAAGTTAAGTCCTCCTGCCCCCCTCAAGGGGGCAGGCTATGAGGAAACTGGTGTTTTCAGGCTTTTGTTCTCTAGAGATTTAATGTTGTTAACTTTATTTTTTCTCTTGCCTTGACCACTTTTGATGTTTTTTGGAGGTTTAGAGGAAA
>NW_026754964.1:0-1244 GCF_022355385.1 Mustela nigripes
ATATATATATATATAATGAAAAAGGATGATAAGCTCACCCTATCTGGTAATAGTAATTAATAATCACTTAGGGGTCATCTAACATCAGTATTCTTTACAAAAAAATTTAAAGCAAGGAGTCATCCAAAAGATAAAACAACTCCTATTTATGTTTAATATGCATCTTTTAAGGAAAATGTATATGAAGTAGAAGTTTCTAAAAAATACTATAAAAGGGTTAAGAAGTTTAATATTGTGTCATAGAATAAAAGGAGTCCACACTTTATAATAAAACTAATATGAAACCCTTTTAGCTAACATAAAGTCATATGGCAGAAAAAAAGGACTGCAGATCACATCAGTCAATAATATGAAAGAATATAAATTTCGTGTATACTGTTCTTCATGTTGCCCCATCAGAATAATTGATTTCTGCCTAACTGATGACATGTCGACATTTTTCACTATGTAATTATAAATTAATCCTCTTCTTATTAAGTTAATATTTCTGACTTAATTATTACCACCCTAGAACAATATAAGGTTAAAAAAAACACAACTACTGTACCTTTTAAACTTATCAACCACATGTACATCTGCTTTTTCTCTAATTAACAAGTCCGCCATTTTGTGGTTGTTTTCATTTACAGCAAGTAAAAACGGTGTGAATTCGTCCTGTAAAAGTGTAAAACCAATTTATAATTTACAAAATTACATATTTCCATACTGAATTTTAAAACCTATAAAGGATCCTCTAACCTTAAACACATACATAATTACTCTCAACCCCCCACCTTCCCCCGCCCTCAGTCTTCCCCACCCCCTCCCCCCGCCGCTCCCCCCCCCCCCGCCCCCACCCCCCTCTTTCACCAGCTGCTCCTTCTCTTGGCAATAGCCCTCCTCAGGGGACCTGGGCAGCTCAATCTGAGGGTCTGCCTTCAGCTCAGGTCCTGAGCCCAGGGTTCTGGGATCCAGCCTCAGTGGGGAGTCAGCTTCTCCTTCTCCCTCTGTCCCACCCCTCTGCTCACGTCTCTCTCCCACTCTCACTCTCTCAAATAAATAAATATTTTTGAAAAAAATAAAATAAATTAAATTAAGTTAAATAGCCCTCCTCCACCTCTTCAACAGATTAACTGTAGTCATTCTCCAAATCTTACTTCAAACATTGACCGGTTCCAAGAATCTCGGCTTCTATCACAGCATTTACCACTGTATACTCCACTTATTTTATTGCACCCATCGAAACCAAGAGCTTCTTGAGGGAA
>NW_026754965.1:0-1244 GCF_022355385.1 Mustela nigripes
CATTGACATAGTCTCATGAACTAAGCCCTGGTTTATTGGTCACAGTCATTCTCCCAAGTATTTTCAGGAGTAAACTTCAGGTGTTGCCCTTACTCTAATTTTTCTTTCTGAGATTTCTGACTGCAATCACTACTTCCTGCAGTCAATCGAGGAGAAACGAGGCATGTGGCAGCGCAACAGTGTGTTTTTCTTTCAAGATGACAGAATCACTCTTGATTTCTGTACGCATCTCGGATTTTCATATACGAACATGGATTTTGGTGTCTACCCTGAGGAGATAATACGTATGGTGTGAGCTACACTTGTATTCTCATGAGACGTCACCTGGGTTACCCAGAACTTTCCGGGCCCGGCAGAAAGGCAGAAACCCGGGTGAATTCCTCATTGTTCCAGCAGGCTGTCAGCCCTCAAAGGCCTTCTGGATGGGTTTGTGCATCGCAGTGTCTGCTGTGTAAGATACAGAAAGAGCACAGTAGTTCAGGGGGAAAATATTTAGGAACATATTTTCCAGGAGGAACCAGGATTCAGTTTGGGTGACTCTTGACCATTTTTCATCTTCTGACGACTGAAAGTGGTAGTTAATCTACAGTCATGGTTTTAACATGCATTTCGAATATAATGTTAGTTTCCATCAACATAAAACTATAAGAACTGTCTTCCTAAAGGGCATTCGTGTAAGGCCCGTTATTTTCCAGCTTGATTAATGAAAACAAAATTTTTATGTAATGCTTTCTTCCTACTCTGTATTAGTTTTCAGGACTGGATTGAAAGTGATTTATTGTGGATAGGGTTATACGTGCTCGTGGAATTTTTTTCTGTTCCTGGGTTTTTAAAGGTGGCAGAGTTGACTTTCTGATTTTAATTCATCTTCACTAGATGAAGAATTCACAAATAGGACTTTTTCTTGATATAACCATAGCCTGGGGGTGCTTGGGTGGCTCAGGTCATGATCTCAGGGTCCTGGGATTGAGTCCCACATCGGACTCCCTGCTCAGTGGGGAGCCTGCTTCACTCTTCGCCTCCCCCTCTGCTTATGCTTTCTCTAATAAGTAAATAAATAAATAACCTAAAAAAAAAGAAGTTGTATTTGACTGGAGCTTCATGTGGAGTGACAGATCAACAGAAAGACAAAGGGATATGAGACAGGAAGCAATGAAGGAAAACACAGAGGCGCACAGTATAGACAGATGTTCCTCAGCTTATGACGGCCTCGGCTTCTAATAAACCCATTGTTCAGCTGGAAA
>NW_026754966.1:0-522 GCF_022355385.1 Mustela nigripes
ACCAGAAATCTGGTTAAAAACTGGGGCCTAGGGACATGTCAATCCCATTATGACATCTAATGGTCCAGCCACTAAGAGTATTTTCTAGACGTCAGGAATCACGCTGAGGGTCACAATGCGTGTTTATGCCCTCGTCGCACTCAAGAATGGGCGGGGCCTCAGGGTGAATGCTGGTTTCTCCGACACTGAACGTAGGACAACATGGCAACCACAAGGTTTCTTGCCTTGGGTAAGCAGGAGTTCTGATTTCTGCATCACAGTCACCCCTGGGCAGTACTGGAGATAAGGTCTAGTTTCTGAAGCCTGAAAACTGAGGTAGGGAAGAGATGATGAACTAAGGCCATGGCGGGTCTGATGTGCTCAGTGTGCGTTCAGCTGTCTGGGTGTTGCTCAGGAGGTCCCGGCTCAGGTTGTGTCACACAGTGCATTACTGCCCAGGGTAGACTATATAATTTGGGTATATTCGAGTGCCGTGTAGGTTTATTCTCATTTAATATGCCCGGGCAGCTCAGTAGTCAATAT
>NW_026754966.1:622-1244 GCF_022355385.1 Mustela nigripes
TTTTTTTTGTTGTTGATTTGTTTTGTTTTGTTTTTCAACCTCAGGTGTCCCACCAAATGAGGGTTTCCAGAGTAGAGCCCTGGGGAGTTGTTACTTGACAACCAGAAATCTGGTTAAAAACTGGGGCCTAGGGACATGTCAATCCCATTATGACATCTAATGGTCCAGCCACTAAGAGTATTTTCTAGACGTCAGGAATCACGCTGAGGGTCACAATGCGTGTTTATGCCCTCGTCGCACTCAAGAATGGGCGGGGCCTCAGGGTGAATGCTGGTTTCTCCGACACTGAACGTAGGACAACATGGCAACCACAAGGTTTCTTGCCTTGGGTAAGCAGGAGTTCTGATTTCTGCATCACAGTCACCCCTGGGCAGTACTGGAGATAAGGTCTAGTTTCTGAAGCCTGAAAACTGAGGTAGGGAAGAGATGATGAACTAAGGCCATGGCGGGTCTGATGTGCTCAGTGTGCGTTCAGCTGTCTGGGTGTTGCTCAGGAGGTCCCGGCTCAGGTTGTGTCACACAGTGCATTACTGCCCAGGGTAGACTATATAATTTGGGTATATTCGAGTGCCGTGTAGGTTTATTCTCATTTAATATGCCCGGGCAGCTCAGTAGTCAATAT
>NW_026754967.1:0-1244 GCF_022355385.1 Mustela nigripes
GACTTGAACCCCCTGAATGTCTAGGGGCACTCAAACCCCCTTGAGTTCCCCCTCTAACCGCCAAGGGGAACTCGAGCCCCCTGATCACCCGGGGAGACATGAACCCCCATACTATCTACCAGCAGAGGATGGGGCATCTTTATGCTGATTGTGCAAGAGCCCCAAATTTCTTGTACCCCCATCAAGTCATCTCTACGAACACTGCCTCTCTCAAATGAACTGCCAGAACACACCATTTTCCCATTGTGACCCCTCGTACTGTCTCTGATCATGGTTTCCAGGCTGTCATGTTCGTGTCATCTCCAGGTTGCTTGTTGGTGTCATCTCTAGGAGAAAACCAGTGTTGTCTCATGTTGTCTCAAATTGATATCTGCCAAGCCTGCTGATCTGAACAATCCTACCTCAAGACCGTTTTTTGGCAGTAACTTGTACCCTCCAGATCCTCTGCTGGCCACAGCCAATGGCATTGACAAACTTGCTCCTTAGGCGTTCCCCCAGTGTTCTCCTCTATCCTGTACCTTTGTCTTTTGCATTGGCTTACTGCCCTCTGAAGCACCAAACGTCCCTAAGCCATGCTCCAATCTTCTTCCATAGACTCTGCAACTTTTTTTCTCTTTTGATGTAGCACTTACTTTGTAGGCTTCAGGTGAATTTCTGCCATGTGCAGTTGATGTAGTCATCTTCCTTTTGTTTTCATGGCTAATGACAAGCCTGGAGTTCCCAGACACTACTACTATCTCACTGTCCTCCAAAGGCACCACAGACTCTTACCCAGCCTTAAAGAAGAATGAATTCTTGCCACTTGTCTCATGTGGCATAGTTATGGAGAGCATTGAGCTACTTCGCATCTCTCAGTCTCAGAAAGACAAATAATATATGATTTCACTCTCTCATGGTAGTAATGAAACATGTGAAAAAGCAGGGGTAAAGGGACAAAAAATATGACTTTCCCCAGACACACAAAATTTTGTGTTTAAGGCAGGTTAGTGGGAATACGTGTTTATAAAAGAGGACTAAATGGGACATAATTTGAAGAAAATGTTGAATGTGATAAAATGTGAGTTTTCAAGGCATATAAAATTGATTTGCTATCCATAATGGCCGACTTCTTATCTCTTGAAATTTCATAATAAGTGTTATGTGAGATGAGACAAGATAACGGGAAAGTAGGAAAAGGCACCGTCTCAGCCTTTACCCCATAGGATGGTGATTTCCTACCAAAGAACTCCAATAACCCAAGACAT
>NW_026754968.1:0-1244 GCF_022355385.1 Mustela nigripes
CAGAGGAGGAGGTCATCCACATATGTAGTAGAGTACTGGCCTTAAGGACGCACTGCTGTTAAGTCTGTAGGCCTGGCCAAAAATGTGAGGGCTGTCGCTTAACCCCTGGGGTAGAACAGTCCTAGTTAGTTGTCCAGAAGCATGCGTGTCAGGATCCTCCCAGGTGAAGGCAAAAAGAAAATAGGAATCAGGGTGCAAGGGGATGGTGAAAAAAGCGTCCTTTAGCTCCAGTACAGTAAAGTGAGAGGTGTTTGGGGGAATGCGAGACAGTAGGGTTAGGAACGACTGGGTGGAGGGGGACCACGACCTCGTTGATAAGCCTAAGGTCTTGTACCAGTCGATAAGCCCCTGAGGGCTTGCGTACTGGGAGGATGAGGTGTTACAGGGGGAAACGATGGGGATTAGGAGTCCCTGACGTTAAAGCCGTTCTACGATAGTTTCAGGCCCTGGCGGTGGGCTAAGGAAATAGGGAACTGAGCTTGAGGGAAACTTAGAGTTATCCTTAAGCTGTACTTGAACCGGGGTAAGGTGGGAAGCAATGATGGGTTCTGAGGTGTCCCACACCTCAGGGTCTACAGTAGGTAGGTCATCTGGAGTGAGGGTCGAGGGAGTGGAGAGGTGTAGGATGAGACTGGTTGAGGTGGATAGAGGGGAGGAAGGGGAGAGGCAGATAGCTGCCCTTTGTTTTCTGGAGAATGTCCCTACCCAGTAGAGGGACCAGGCAGGAAGGAATCATAGGAACGAGTGGGGGAAGGGAAACCCATCCAGGCTACAGGTAAGGGGAAGGGTCACCCTAGGATTGGAGGAGGTCCCATCGATCCCCATAACAGTAATTGGTGAGGTTCGAGTAAGTCCCGAGTAGGAAGGCAGAACAGAGTAGGTAGCCCCCGTGTCCAGCAAAAAAGAGATGGACTTACCCACTACCTGGAGCATAACCCTGGGCTCGGCCTGGGTGAGAGGGGTGGCCGAGTCTGGACTTCGTCAGTCGTCCTCCAATCCAAGCAGTTGAAAGGCCAGACTTACTATCTCGGGGGGTCCCCCACGTTGAGGCGCCAAAGATACCCCGAGGTTAGGGCAGTCGAATTTCCAGTGGCCCATCAAATGGCATTGAGGGCAAGGCCGAGTTGGCAGCTTTGGATTGGGGCACTGGCGAGCCCAATGTCCCTCAGCCCTGCATTTGAAACAGGCCCCCCGGCAGGGTGCGATTGGTTGCCCCTCTCTGCTGGCTCCCGGAGCCGGCCGGC
>NW_026754969.1:0-1244 GCF_022355385.1 Mustela nigripes
ATTGATTTGTTCTGTTGTTTTTTTGGTTTCTATTTCATTGATTTCTGCTCTGATCTTTATGATTTCTATTCTCCTGCTGGGTTTAGGGTTTCTTTCTTATTCGTTCTCCAGCTCCTTTAGGTGTGGGGTTACATTGTGTACCTGAGACCTTTCTTGTTTCTTGAGAAAGGCTTGTACCACTATATATTTTCCTCTCAGGACTGCCTTTGTTGTGTCCCACAGATTTTGAACCGTTGTGTTTTCATTATCATTTGTTTTCATGAATTTTTTTCAATTCTACTTTAATTTCCTGTTTGACCCATTCATTCTTTAGAAGGATGCTGTTTAGTCTCCATGTATTTGGGTTCTTTCCAAATTTCCTCTTGTGATTGAGTTCTAGCTTCAGACCATTGTGGTCTGAAAATATGCAGGGAATGATCCCAATCTTTTGATACCAGTTGAGACCTGATTTAGGACTGAGGATGTGATCTATTCTGGAGAATGTTCCATGTGCACTAGAGAAGAATGTGTATTCTGTTGCTTTGGGATTAAATGTTCTGAATATATCTGGTCCGGTGTGTCATTTAAGGGCTTTATTTCCTTGTTGATCTTTTGCTTGGATGATCTGTCCATTTCAGTGGGGGGGAGTGTTAAAGTCCCCTACTATTATTGTATTATTGTTGATGTGTTTCTTTGATTTTGTTGTTAATTGGTTTATATAGTTGGTTGCTCCCACTTAGGGGCATAGATATTTAACATTGTTAGATCTTCTTGTTGGACAGATCCTTTGAGTATGATATAGTGTCCTTCCTCATTTCTTATTATAGTCTTTGGATTAAAATCTATTTGATCTGATGTAAGGATTGCTACCCCTGCTTTCTTCTGATGTCCATTAGCATGGTAAATTGTTTTCCACCCCCTCACTTTAAATCTGGAGGTGTCTTTGGGTCTAAAATGAGTTTCTTGTAGGCAACAAGGGTTTTGTTTTTTTTATCCATTCTGATACCCTGTGTCTTTTGATTGGGACATTTAGCCCATTAACATTCAGGGTAATGATTGAGAATATGAATTTATTGCCATTGTATTGCCTGTAAGGTGACTGTTACTGTATATTGTCTCTGTTTCTTTCTGATCTAGTACTTTTAGGCTCTCTCTTTGCTTAGAGGACCCTTTCAATATTTCCTGTAGAGCTGGTTTGGTGTTTGCAAATTCTTTCAGTTTTTGTTTGTCCTGGAAGCTTTTAATCTCTCCTTCTATTTTCAATG
>NW_026754970.1:0-1244 GCF_022355385.1 Mustela nigripes
AGCAGGGTTCTAAGGATGGATGGCTGGGTAGCCCATCTCGCATTCCAATTGTCTGCAAGCAACAAGACAGGTTAGATCTGCTGGATATGGGGGAGCAACCGACGAGGCTGAGTTGAAATGGACTCTCTCGTGGATGTGTCATAATATGATAATATGTCTATGGAGACCTTGGAATGAAGCGGTGGCACTGGGGCCCTGAAGGGTTCTCCTAAAGAGAGGCTTTCACACAGCTCCATCGTGCAAGTTTCCCATGTGTAGATGAGATTTGTTCTGATAGGTGAGTCAAGAAACAGCCATATGCTGTTATTGAAATTCAGGCCTCTGAGGAGAGATGCCTGGATACCAAAGCAATGGATCCGATAGGTGCCTAGGGCCCTGTTCGTTCCTTTTTACCTCTGGGGACATCAGTCTACGGGTCTGAGTGCCGGTAGGTGCTCAGATGGGCCCTGATTGCCCCTGTTTGTCCTTGGAATCCACAAATATTGGGATGGCCTCAGGGACTTTGGAGGTTTATCCTCTTAGTAGGGTTGTGGCCATTGGAATGGGTACATACAATTGCTTTGGAGAGGGCAAGCACAGTCATAAGGTTTGGCTCCAGGGGCCTGAGACTGTAGGGTGTGTAGGCCAGGGCTGTTTGGACAGTTGTCTGAAAGCACAAACTCGTCTTATGTTTCAGGTCATAGGTATGACAGGACTGATCTACCGACCATGAGGAGAACTCTTCGGGATATGAAAAAAGGGTGAGTGTGAGGCTCTTGCTCAAGTTTTTGTCTCTGGATATGGTGTCACTCATGGTCGTGAAATTTCCGGGTGACTTCATGGGAAATGGACGAGTCTTACTCTCTGGGGGTTTGGCCCAGTCCAAAGAGTTTGGGGTCATTCTGTGGGATGGAAGAAGTCCGTTGTTCTGTTGTTGTTGTTGTTGTTTTGTTTTGTTTTGTTTTGTTTTTCAACCTCAGGTGTCCCACCAAATGAGGGAATCCAGAGTAGAGCCCTGGGGAGGGGCGTCTGGACAACCAGAAATCTGGTTAAAAATTGGGGCCTAGGGATATGTGAAGGCCATTATGACATCTAATGGTCCAGCCACTGAGAGGACGTACTAGAGTACAGGACTCACGCTGAGGGTCACAATGCGTGTTTATGCCCTAGTCGCCCTCAAGAATGGGCGGGGCCTCAGGGTGAATACTGGTTTCTCCTACACTGAACGTTGGACAACATGCCAACCACAAGGTTTCTTGCCAATG
>NW_026754971.1:0-1244 GCF_022355385.1 Mustela nigripes
TGCCTTTTCATTCTCTTGGCATTGTTTCACAGAGTAGACATTTTTAAATTCAGTGCTTGTGCTTTTGTAGCTAAAGTTATTTCCAAAACCAAGGTCATTTAAATTTTCTTCTATATTACATTCTACATGTTTCATGTTTAGGTTTATAATCCAATCTGAGTTAATTTTTGTGAAGAGTGTATGATATCAGCCTGGATTTATTTTATTGTATTATTTTATTTTATTTTATTTTATATTTTTACATTTAGCTTCACCATTATTCCAGAACCTGTTGTTTAAAAGATTGTATTTTGCTCTCTTGTATTGCTTTTGCTTTTATATTAAATATAAAATATAATTGATAATATATATTCCGTTCCTTTAATCTAGTCTTTCTCTGATATTACAAAAACTTGCTTACAATTATCGTTATCGTATACTTTTTTAAAAAGATTTTATTTATTTATTTGACAGAGAGAGAGATCACAAATAGGCAGAGAGACAGACAGAGAGAGAGATGAGGGGAAGCAGGCTCCCTGCTCCCTGCTGAGCAGAGAGCCCTATGCGGGACTCGATCCCAGGCCCCTGGGATCATGACCTGAGCTGAAGGTAGAGGCTTAACCCACTGAGCCACTCAGGCGCCCCATCGTTATGGTAAACTTTGAAGTCAGTCCGCAGTCTTTGTTCTCCTTCAACACTATGTTGACTATTGTGAGTCTTTGCCTCTCCATATAAACTTTAAAATAACTTTGTTAATATTAAGCAAAATGAGACCTCAAGGATCTGAGAGATGTCTAAGAAGTACTTGATACATCCCTTGGGTATGGTTTATTGAAGTGTCCACCTGTCTGAAAGCTGGGGATTCTAGATAAGGGAGGAAAAATTAGTTATGATAAAACATATCAACAAACATGAATAAATTTTGTAAAACTTATTGTCATGGCTCATATACAATATGACCAACAGAGGGACTATCAAAAGGAAAGCATCAGTTATGTTTATTGTGAAATTTTTTATTCATAATAAAGCAATGAGAGGGGAAGACACAATGAGAAAATTACCATTTTTTTAAATGGTAAACTTCTTACCAACTGGAATAGGTTTTATATTCTAAGTAGTATATTGAAAAGTAAAACATTGGGGCGCCTGGGTGGCTCAGTGGTTTGGGCTGCTGCCTTTGGTTCGGGTCATGATCTCAGGGTCCTGGGATCGAGCCCTGCATCGGGCTCCCTGATCCGCAGGAAGCCTGCTTCCCTCTCTCTCTC
>NW_026754972.1:0-1244 GCF_022355385.1 Mustela nigripes
ACATTCCTAGAGACATATAAACTACCACAACTGAACCAGGAAGAAATAGAAAACCTGAACAGACCCATAACCAGTACGGAGATTGAAACAGTCATCAAAAATCTCCAAACAACAAAAGCCCCGGGCCAGATGGCTTCCCAGGGGAATTTAACCAAACTTTTAAAGAAGAATTAATTCCTATTCTCCTGAAACGGTTCCCAAAAAATAGAAATGGAAGGAAAACTTCCAAACTCTTTTTTTCTGAGGCCAGCATCACCTTGATCCCAAAACCAGACAAGGATCCCATCAAAAAAGAGAACTACAGACCAATATCCTTGATGAACACAGATGCGAAAATTCTCACCAAAATACTAGCCAATCGGATTCAATAGTACATTAAAAGGATTATTCACCACGACCAAGTGGGATTTATTCCAGGGCTACAAGGTTGGTTCAACTTCTGCAAATCAATCAATGTGATAAAATACATTAATAAAAGAAAGAACAAGAGCCATCTGATACTCTCCATAGATGCTGAAAAAGCATTTGACAAAGTGCAGTATCCCTTCCTGATTAAAACTCTTCAAAGTGTAGGGATAGAAGGCACATATTATCAATATTATCAAAGCCATCTATGAAAAACCCACTGTAAATACCATTCTCAATGGAGAAAAACTGAATAATTTTCCGCTGAGGTCAGGAACACAGCAGGGATGTCCGCTATCATGACACTGCTATTCAACATCGTACTAGAAGTCCTAGCCTCAGCAATCAGACAACAAAAAGAAATTAAAGGCATCCAAATTATGCCAAATTGGCAAAAGAGAATTCAAACTATCACTGTTTGCAGATGATATGATACTGTATGTGGAAAACTTAAAGGACTCCACTCAAAATCTGCTCTAACTTGTATAGGAATTCTGTAAAGTGTCAGGATATAAAATCAATGCACAGAAATTGGTTGCATTTTTTTATACCAATAAGACAGAAGAAATAGAAATTAAGGAGTGAATCCCATTTACAGTTGCACCCAAAACCCTAAATTACCTAGGTATAAACCTAACCAAAGAGACAAAGAATCTATACTCAGAAAACTGTAAAGCACTCATGAAAGAAATTGAAGAAGACACAAAGAAATGGAAAAATGTTCCATGCTCCTGGATTGGAAGAACAAATATTGTGAAAATGTCTATGCTACCTAAAGCAATCTACACATTTAATGCAATCCCTATCAAAATCCCATCCATTTTTTTCAAAGAAATGGA
>NW_026754973.1:0-1244 GCF_022355385.1 Mustela nigripes
TACAATTCCACCCAAAACTGACTGGTCCCCAAGCCCTCTTGATTGGGAAATCTAGAGCCACAACACAGCATTCTGCCTTCCCTATCGAATGAACAAATGCCTGGGAATCTTCCCAAGGAACTCCACATGAGGATCAATCTGCTCCGCCTTCAAGTCTACTCTGATATATAGGCTGCCATGGCCACTAGCGCTGTGTCTGACAGAGCCTGAGCCCCGACCGAGTTTCAGGCCTCATATCTAGCATTTGGGATTGCCATGGCCCAAGTACGTCATCTCCACCCATCCTTGGTATTCAGGCACCTATCTCGAGACCTTGCTGGAAAACCTGCCAATGGGGCAACCTGAAGCACAGAAGTACCTGAAGGAAGAGAACTCATCCTTCCTCATGGCAGGACATTTGGCTGTTAGGTTGGATGCCCAACTCTCTAAGGGGGAGCCAGATATATGACCAATGAGACCACTCCCACTCCTGAGGGCCGCATGGGAGCAAACAGGCATTGTGAGACTCAGCCTGAGCAAGCTTTCAAACAATCCCTCTCAGTTGCACCATCATGATCCGGCATTGCAGGCCTCGTACACCCCTAGGCCCAAATTCTAACCCTTGGTGGGAAGTCCCAGATGCCCAGAAAAAGACCCTGTCTCTGGAATCCCTGTTTTGGGGCACCCATAAGATGGAAAACAGCACTCTTCCCTTCCCCCAAAAAAGCCACCAAACTGAGCTGCACAGATCCATAGAGAGGAAAAGTTTCCCATGGACCCATGAGACCACACCTGCATACCGAGGCCATCCTGGACACACAATCTAGAGAGAAAAGCCTGTGCTACTGCCTTCCAGTCACCCTAATTACAACTCCTGACAAGCTGCACTCCAGGTCTACTCATTGGGCCTGTGATCACCTTTCCACTAACAATAACCCGCCTTTGTGTTTGCAGACTTCTCTCCCAAAACGATGGCTCATATGCCCTCCAGGACAGGGTCTCTGGATCCACGCCACAGGACAGGTCCTGCCATCCCCAAGGAAACTGTGCCCATCAAACCTGCCCAAACCTTCCAGTTTAGGAGAAACACGCAAGAGCCCTGAGCCCAACCCAATATTGTCGGCAGCACTGGACACAAATGCCAGTCTGAAAAACCCTGATCACCTACATCCAAGCAGACAGCCAATTCAATGTTCCTGGGTCAGAAGATTGTACCCCACATGCCCCTAGGACCTCATTGGAACACTAGATTAGGTTTTCAGGCA
>NW_026754974.1:0-1243 GCF_022355385.1 Mustela nigripes
TGTCTCGTCTCAACCATGGTCATGCTTTCACCTGGGATCCCAACCTCTGGGACCCTGACCTCCTCCTCTCCCCATTGGATTTTCCTGCTTACTTCTTAGGTCATCACCAGCCCCTTACCTCCACCCCGAGAGGCAGACAATGGTTGGGATGACTAAAAACTCCTCTCTCTGTCTGGCGGGGTCGTGCTGGGTCCTACGTGTGCTCTGTTCTGGCCCCTGATGCTCCACTCTTATCAATGGGAGGCACTGGGGTCCGCCATCCTAAAGGGAAGAGGGCAGAGGGAGCATTGGGGGGGGATGACCATTTGGGGCCTTTCGAGGGACCCAGCACCCTCAGGTCCTAGGCTGGGGACACACAGGTTAGAGGTTCTGAGAAGGCCCCAGGGCTCTGGGACAAGGATCCAAGGATGGTTGCAGGGGTGGAATGGCTCCCGCCGGCCTCTCCAGGCTGCCACCCAGCGCTCGATGGGCAGAGAGCCAAGCAACACTGCAAGACAGGAGAGAGCAGGGAGGACAAGGTGCTCCAGTCAGGAAGCCTGGAACAGGGTCATGGAACGACAGGGTGTGGGGAAAAGACAGACTCCTGGCTCTTATGGGAAACGACCAGTTACAAAATGAAGCCAGTATGGACAGTAGGCTACTGACCTGACTAATTGGCCAGGGGAAACACCAAGGGACAAGGCAGAGGGGACACCCAAGAACCTTCAGGCAGACCGTGGTCTTATGGGGTCCTTGGCTCATTACAGACTTCGAGAGAGATACATTTGGGTAAATATAATTGCCACAGAGGAGAGATCCAGAGGCCTCCAGAGCAGAAATACCAGATCACAGGAGACCACAGAGAGTTCTTGTCATCCACTCCGGGGACAGGCAGAATGTCACAGGAAGAGGCCAAGAGAGTGAGGGCCAGACATCTGTGTGACAGGCCAGGGCCCAGACGGTTCTCAAGTCAGGAGATGGCAGGTGTACAGTGTGACAGCTACCCATGAGGGATGGGAAATAGTTGGAGGAAGATGCAAGCCACCCTCTTGAGAATAATTGCTCAGACAGAGGTTGGTCCCTAAACAGGGGCCCATGCCCTGGGCCTGGACACCCAGGCCTGTGGGTGTCTCTAACCTTGATGTTAGAGACACTAACATCAGGGTCTCCCGCAAATGGAAATGGAATCAATGACCCACTGCCCCCACCATGCCCCGCAGGTCAGCCCACGTCCGCACCCTCGGTCACGCTCTTCCCGCCCTCC
>NW_026754975.1:0-1243 GCF_022355385.1 Mustela nigripes
TTTGAAGATTGGGAGGCCCTATGTCATGATTTCTTGAGATGCTAGAGAAACTCATATCCTTGCTGTTGTAGACTCCAGACATAACTTTGGCAGGGTTGCGGGTGTTCCCTATGAGATTTCGTTGGGTGGCACTTTTCCTGGTCAGAAGCACCCTGATTGGGAGGGAGGACCATAACATATGCAGGACATGGAGTTCATCCCCTGTCTCTTTTTTGAGACCTGATTCTTTCTTGGCCTTTCGTGGGTAAGATGGAATGGGGGATACTTGTCTTTCTCCAGAGTCCAGATGGCTTTTGTAACTGTCACGACAATAGACTACAAAATCGGCCATGGAAAATGCTACACTGACTCGCTTCTCAAACTGACTTGGTGAGAGACCCAGGCGGCTAAAGTATTTAGGGGAGCTGTGGATCCTCTTGGACCACTCATGACTACAACATCCAAGTGTTGATCAGGCTGGTTTGGGGAGAAAGGGTTGCTATGACCTCAAAGCTTTGTGACATCAGAGAAGCTGTCTTAACTGAAGCAGCAGGCCCTCTCCCATAACCTTTGAGTCCTATGGCTTTAGGTAGGAAGCCAGGGAAGGGCTAAAAAGAGCCCTGAGCCTGATGAAGAACTCAGGTTGCCTATGTGTTAATTTCTACTTCCCCTTTCTAGACAAATAGAAAAGAAAATGATGTACAGCATACCTTTTTTTTTTTTTTTTTTTTTTTTTAGGCCAACATTTCTCCAGAGATGGCAAGGTTTTCCTATTTCCACTGCAATTTCTAGAGATCTCAATAAACAGTGAGGCCCTGGGTATCATCAGCTCTCTGTGATGTTTGTCATCCTGTGGGTAACAGAGTCCTTGCTCAGCATCTTTTACCTATGGATCAGTAATGACTAAGGGACGGGAAGTCCTTTTTCAAGGATAAATGTTAGAATATGTATGTATTATGCTTGTGTCCTCATCTCCTCGTGTTAAGAAACACTATTCATAAGGGATTAGGGCTCTGTCTAACTGGCTTTACCTTGGAGAGCTTTTCAAATGCTTCAAGAAGATTGACATTCTGCATGATAACTAACCCTTAAGGAAGAATCCATGAGAGCACTCCTTTTCATCTTAGTTAACTCTACCTGCTGTGGTAATGGGTATAGCCATATTGACTACTTCTCATTAATCAGAGGAAAATGAACGGCTTATATGGATGGCCTGCAAGGCCCAATAGTTCAGAACTGTGGATTGAGTAGCATTGCCCTCACA
>NW_026754976.1:0-1243 GCF_022355385.1 Mustela nigripes
TTCAATGTATTTTACTGTTGCTTAGAAAATCCTAGCATACCCAGACTTTACAGAGATTTGATGATCCTAAGAGGAGCTGAACTCATGGACCAAAATAACTATGCATATAAAAAGTACAATTACTTACCTAAAAAAGGTGATGTGGTTAACTTTATATGGCAATCCAAGTGTTATCGGAACAGGAATTTAAAAAAAATAGCTTAGGGGCGCCTAGGTGGCGCAGTGGATTAAGCCACTGCCTTCAGCTCAGGTCATGATCTCAGGGTCCTGGTATCAAGTCCTGCATCAGGCTCTCTGCTCAGCAGGGAGTCAGCTTCCCTCTCTCTCTCTCTCTCTCTGCCTGCCCTCCGGTCTACTTGTGATCTCTCTGTCAAATAAATAAATAAATAAAATCTTAAAAAAAAAGAATGACTGTACTTTTAAAAAATAGGTTAAAAGGGGCGCCTGGGTGGCTCAGTGGGTTAAGCCGCTGCCTTCGGTTCAGGTCAAGATCTCAGGGTCCTGGGAACAAGCCCCACATTGGGCTTTCTGCTCAGCAGGTAGCCTGCTTCCCTTCCTCTCTCTCTGTCCGCCTCTCTGCCTACTTGTGATCTCTCACTGTCAAATAAATAAGTAAAATATTTTAAAAAATAGCTTAAAAGTATATGACAAAATAATTATATACATATACAAGGAAAAGAAAGATACTATACTGTGAATATAAATTAAGTGAAAATTGTTGAAATAAAGAATACAATAAATGGAGACTAAGATGAATATAGCTGTAAAATGAATAAATGAGTTGGGAAAAACAAACAAACAAACAAATTAATTACTTCTGCCCAAATGCAGCAGAAGAGAAAAAAAAAATAAATACTGAGATAAATTTTGGAGAATTAAAGAAAGATAAAAGATACCAGACTTAAACTGATGCCAAACATGAGAAATCAGAAACAAAACAAAACAAAAACTACACACACAAAAAACCACTCATATACATTATGGTGACTTTTAAGAATATCAAAAACAGAGAAGAGCATAAATGATGCCCATGAGAAGAACATATCACCTAAAATGTACAAGAATAATACTGACAGCACAATTCTCAATAGTAATAGCATATAAAGGAGACAGCTGGGTGTTTGTATAGATGGAAAAGATATTTGAAACTAGATGTTATACATCAAGCCAAATTATTGATTAAATTTGAGAGCACAGTAAAAATACAATGAAGCATGTTAGGTCTTAGAACATTGATCACACA
>NW_026754977.1:0-1243 GCF_022355385.1 Mustela nigripes
GGTCTCTAGATTGTGCCTGCCATGTCCTCACCCAGAAACCTAAGCCTTGCTTGTGTCCTCAGACTTCTGTACACAGACTACTGGCTCACAAGCCCTCCAGTTTGGCAATCCAGGACTACAATGCAGCACTCTACCAGCCCTGCAGAAGAAATACATTGCCCTCTGGGGCTACCTAGAAACCCCAAATGAATATCAACCTGCACGACACTTGGCTATACCCAAAATATATAGGATGACCTGGGCAATAATGCCCTTTTTGACACAGCCTGAGCCTGGACCTCCTAGGCCCACCCAGACAGCTGGCTACAAACTGAGAACTTCAGACCCCCCATGGCCTTAGGTCGTTACCCTTCCCAACCTCAGTTTTCTGGCTTCAGAACCTAGACCTTATCTCCAATCACTGCCCAGGTTTGAAAATGATGCAGAAATCAGAACTCCTTCCCGATGGCAGGAAAACTTGTGGTTGGCTTGTTGTCCAACATCAATGTAGTGCAAACCAGTGTGTCCCTTGAACCCCGCCATTGCTCGCGGTCCAGATAGGTAGCAAACACACATTGTGACCCTCGGCCTTAGCCCAGGAGGTAAGGCCTCTCAGTGGCTGTATGAAGAGACAGCATATTGGGCTTGCCATGCCCATAGGCCCCAATTTTTAACCATAGTTCGGGTTGTCCCTTCACTCTTCCCCAGGGCTCTGCTTTGGAATTCCACTTTTGGTGGGACACCTGATGTAACAAACCTGAAGGGAGTCCTCCCATCCCACAGTTTGACGAAAAACAATTGGGATCGGGCCAAATCCACAGAGAGAAAGATTCGTCCATGGTCCATGAGGCCTCCTCGACATTCCACGGCCCTCGCTGATACAAAATCCAGAGACAAAAGCCTAAGCAAGAGCCTGAGACTCGCATTATCTTCATATCCTGAAGATGTCTTCTCATGGTTTGTAGATTGGGCCTGCCATACCTACGTCCCCAAAAATAAGTCTAGTTTGTGTTTTCAGACTTCTGTCCTCAAAGTCCTGGGCCACATACCCTCCAGGCTGGGGACCCTGGAGCCACACATTAGGACTGTGCCTACCCAATCCATGGGAATTCTGCCCATTCCATTGTCCAAAATCGTACAAATTAGGAGAACCCTCCAAAGTCCCTGAGACCATCCCAATAGTATAGGTCGCCCCGGACAAAAAAGGGCAGACTGACACCAGCTGAGCATCTAACTCCACTCATACCCTAGAAGGATGTCCCCC
>NW_026754978.1:0-1243 GCF_022355385.1 Mustela nigripes
GTAGGGTGTGTAGGCCAGGGCTGTTTGGACAGTTGTCTAAAAACACAAACTCGGCTTATGTTTCGGGTCATAGGTATGGCAGGACCGATCTACAGACCATGAGGAGAACTCTTCAGGATATGAAAAAAGGGCGAGTGTGAGGCTCTTGCTCAAGTTTTTGTCTCTGGATATCGTGTCACTCATGGTTGAAATTTCCGGGTGACTTCATGGGAAATGGACGAGTCTTACTATCTGGGGGTTTGGCCCCGTCCAAAGAATTGGGGTCATTCTGTGGGAAGGAAGAAGTCCGTTGTTCTGTTGTTGTTTATTTGTTTTGTTTTGTGGCCCGCAAGCATGGAAGGGCCTCATGGGCCACACTGGTTTCAACGACACTGAACCTTGGACAACATGCCAACCACCACAAGTTTTCTTGCCATGGGGAAAGAGTTCTGATTTCTGCATCATTTTCAAACCCGCGCCGTGATTGGAGAGAAGGTCTAGGTTCTGAAGCCTGAAAACCGAGGTTGAGAAGAGATGAAGAGAAGACAACCTAAGGCCATGGCGGGTAGGATGTGCTCAGTGTGCGGCCAGCTGTCTAGGTGGGGCCCGGAGGTCCAGGCTCTGGCTGTGTCAGAAAGGGCAATAGTGCCCAGGTCAGCCTATATATTTGGGGTAGAGCCGAATGGCGTGCAGGTTGATCCGCATTGGGGGTTTCTGGGTAGACCCGGAGGGCAATGTTTTCCTTCTGGAGCGCAGGCAGAATGCTGCATTGTAGGTCTGGGTTGCCAAACTGGAGGGCTTGTGGGCCAGTAGTCTGAAGACGGAAGTCTGAGAACCCAAGCCAAGTCTAGGTTTCTGGGTGAGGATATGGCAGGCACAATCTACAGACCTGAATCGAGATCTCCTGCATCTGCAGTCAGGGCGATGATCAGACGATTGCTCAGGATGGATATTCTGTCCCTGATGGCCCCTTCTTTAGGGGGGCGTGTATCACGAGGCCATGGGTGTTTTCCCACGATGACAGTTGAGAAGTTCCCAACTGCAAAGATTCTTCTGCAGGACAATTGAGACCAGTCGGTTGGCTCCAGGACAGTGATTCTGAGCAGGGTTCTAAGGATGGATGGCTGGGTAGCCCACCTCGCATTCCAATTGTCTCCATGCAACAACAGGTTAGATCTGATGGATCTGGGGGAGCAACCGAGGAGGATGTGTTGAAATGGACTCTCCCGTTGATGTGTCCTAATATGATTTTGTGTCTATGCAG
>NW_026754979.1:0-1243 GCF_022355385.1 Mustela nigripes
TTACCTCAATAAACAAAACTTTAATTGTGAAAACAATGCTGCAATGCATTTTTAATCGCCTTTAAGTGTACCTGTCATCATTTCCTAGAAAAGGAAATTAAGCTAAATGATATGTAAATTTTTAGCATATTAGCACATACTAACAAATTACTTTCCAGAGAGATCATACCAAATTAGAATTCTATCAAAGGTATACTGGAAAGAAAAGACAGACAACCAAGAGGAATCATTAAGGGAAAAAACACACACCAGGCACCTTGGTGGTTCAGTGGGGTAAGCCTCTGCTTAGGTCATGACCTCAGGGCCCAGGATCAAGCTCTGGGTCTGGCTTTCTGCTCAGCAGGGAGACTGCTTCCCCCCTCTCTCAGCTTGCTTCTCTGCCTACTTGTGATCTCTCTTTCTCTCTCTCTCTGTCAAATAAATAAAAAGTCTTAAGGGGCGCCTGGGTGGTTCAGTGGGTTAAAGCCTCTGCCTTCAGCTCAGGTCATGATCCCAGAGTCCTGGGATCTAGCCCCACATCTAGCTCTCTGCTCAGCAGGGAGCCTGCTTCCCTTCCTCTCTCTCTCTGCCTGCCTCTCTGCATACTTGTGATCTCTTTCTGTCAAATAAATAACTCTTTAAAAAAAAGTCTTAACACACACAAACACCAGCAACTTTGCTAAAATAATAGGTAAATACATTCTTATTTGTAAGTTTATATATCCTAGAGAACTGAAGTGACACTTAAAACACTGGTTCTTATCACTTCTTCATTTGTGACATATATATGTATAATTTAAACACTTGTTCTAATTTTTCCTGTTGATATATAGGCGCTCTTTATGTACTGAGGATATAACTATATCCTATCCTATAAATTTCAAATATTTTTCCAGTTCATTCCTTACTTTTCACTTCAGTTAAAATGATGTGTCTGCTTGTGCACATATTTATTTTAGGTACAGAAGGAGAGGATCAGAACCATTCTCTCCAAAATAAACAGCTGCAATATGACACACGCGCGCGTGCGCGCACACACACACACACACACACACTCACAAGATATTATTTTACCTCTAACCCAAAGTTCAGCGTAAGCTCTACTACAACAAGCCTAAATAAGCCAAACACATCCTTCTCTTATCAGACATAAAATCCATGGAAAATGGAGGCTTACACTGTTTGTCCAAGAAATATGACCATATAGAAATAAAACACGTTAAATCCCTTTCAGAAGTTGTAAAGAAGCAACATATGTCACTGT
>NW_026754980.1:0-1243 GCF_022355385.1 Mustela nigripes
CTCTGGATTCCCTCATTTGGTGGGACACCTGAGGTTGAAAAACAAAACAAAACAAATCAACAACAACAGACCAACGGACTTCTTCCATCCCACAGAATGACCCCAAACTCTTTGGACGGGGCCAAACCCCCAGAGAGTAAGACTCGTCCATTTCCCATGATGTCACCCGGAAATTTCACGACCATGAGTGACACGATATCCAGAGACAAATACTTGTGCAAGAGCCTCACACTCGCCCTTTCTTCATATCCCGAAGTTTTCTCCTCATGGTCTGTAGATCAGTCCTGCCATACCTATGACCCGAAACATAAGCCGAGTTTGTGTTTTCAGACAACTGTCCAAACAGCCCTGCCCTACACACCCTACCTACAGGCTCAGGCCCCTGGAGCCACCCCTGAAGACTGTGCTTGCCCTCTCCAAGGAAATTGTATGTGTCCATTCCAATGGCCACCACCCTACTAAGAGGATAAATCTCTAAGTCCCTGAGGCGATCCGAATATTTCTGGCTTCCCAGGACAAACGGGGGCAATGTGGTCCCATCTGAGCCCCTACCGGCACTCAGACCCGTAGACTGATGTCCCCAGAGGTAAAAAGGAAAGAACAGGCCCCTAGGAACCTATCGGATCCATTGCTTTGGTTTCCAGGCATCTCTCCTCAGAGGCCTGGATTTCAATAACAGCATATGGCTGTTTCTTGACTCACCCATCAGAACAATTCTCATCTAAACATGGGAAACTTGCATGATGGAGCTGTGTGATAGCCTCTCTATAGGAGAACCTTTCAGGGCCCCAGTGCCACCGCCTCATTCCAAGGTCTCCATAGACACGAAATCATATTAGGACACATCCACGGGAGAGTACATTTCAACTCAGCATCCTCGGTTGCTCCCCCAGATCCAGCAGATCTAACGTGTATTGTTGTTGGAGACAATTGGAATGCGAGGTGGGCTACCCAGCCATCCATCCTTAGAACTCTGTTCAGAATCGTTGTCCTCGAGCCAACCAACAGGTCAAAATTGTCTTGCAGAAGAATCTTTGCAGTTGGGATCATCTCACAACTCCCATCGTGAGAAATTCCCCATGGCCTAGTTATCCACACCCCCCTTCAAGATGGGGCCATCAGGGACAGAATGTCCAAGCTGAGCGATCGTCTGATCCTCGCCCTGACTTCAGATGCACGAGTTCTCGATTCAGTTCTGAAGATTGTGCCTGCCATTTCCTCAACCAGAAACCTAGGCCTAGCT
>NW_026754981.1:0-482 GCF_022355385.1 Mustela nigripes
TTGTAAGCTGAGGAACATCTCTATATGTATATGTAGCCTTGGTATGGCATACATATTATTGGCATGAAACATCTAGAACAGTACGTGTGCCATATGATTGTCTACAACATCAAACAAGTTTCTTGAAAACTTGTGCAAAGGGGTTATGTCTTTAAGGATTCTTAATTCAGAAGGGTTCTCTCAAATGTAATATTTTTCAGAATTTAAGTGAAAATCTGACCAAACTAAATATTTTTCCATTTTCCCTAGTGAGCAAAGATAGCTAAAATCAATCTGCCATTTTCAACACTGTACTCAACGACTGTAATTCTAATTTAAGAACAGATTATTTATATCAAAACCACATGTTGGTCTAAACTTACACAATATTCATAAATCTCACTTAGAGCCTTGGACACTTTTATTTGTTGAGTCTATATGGTACTACGGACATTCATCTTTTTTTTTTAAAGATTTTATTTATTTGTCAGAGAGAGAGAGGG
>NW_026754981.1:582-1243 GCF_022355385.1 Mustela nigripes
GTGATATTTGATACTTTGTTATAAAATAGGCTTTGCTTAAGATTATTTTGCCCAAATGCAGGCAAATGTAAGTGTTCTGAGTATGTTTAAATAAGCTTAAGGTAAGCTATGATATTTGATAGTTTAGGGGTATTAAATGCATTTTCAATTTTTTATGTGTTTCTCTGTACATAGCCCCGTTGTAAGCTGAGGAACATCTCTATATGTATATGTAGCCTTGGTATGGCATACATATTATTGGCATGAAACATCTAGAACAGTACGTGTGCCATATGATTGTCTACAACATCAAACAAGTTTCTTGAAAACTTGTGCAAAGGGGTTATGTCTTTAAGGATTCTTAATTCAGAAGGGTTCTCTCAAATGTAATATTTTTCAGAATTTAAGTGAAAATCTGACCAAACTAAATATTTTTCCATTTTCCCTAGTGAGCAAAGATAGCTAAAATCAATCTGCCATTTTCAACACTGTACTCAACGACTGTAATTCTAATTTAAGAACAGATTATTTATATCAAAACCACATGTTGGTCTAAACTTACACAATATTCATAAATCTCACTTAGAGCCTTGGACACTTTTATTTGTTGAGTCTATATGGTACTACGGACATTCATCTTTTTTTTTTAAAGATTTTATTTATTTGTCAGAGAGAGAGAGGG
>NW_026754982.1:0-1243 GCF_022355385.1 Mustela nigripes
AGCTTTCTGTTTCCATATCCTCCATTCTTCTGCTAAGTTTGAGCTCATATCCTTTTTGTGATTGTTAGAGATACAGGAAATGGATTTCTCTTACACTGAGACCATATCACAGAATTATCTATTAGGATATATCGTCAATATGTTGTGTACCATGTTACGTTTTCATGGGGAAATGAGGTCCTGATGACTCCTTGTCAGCCATCTTTCTGACTTTGTCTGAGTGACTTGATACTTCTCTATTAGAAGTCTTCAGTATATTCTTTGGAATGTAGTAAGTGCAATGATTTTACTTTTATTTGGTATCTTTCAGCTGTATCTTCACATGAGACCCAGAGTTACCTGCTGGAGTGTAGCATAGAAGGTTCTTTCCAGAACGGGTCAACGCACAGAAACAAAGATAGTGCTGTTGAGATTTTATACTTATGCACAGACTGGGACAATGATGGGGAGAGGGAAGTGCCTCAAGGAAATCATGGACGATACACCCAAACCAAGGAAATGGCTCTATTTGAGAATGTCACTGCCCTAAATGGTGAAGAATATAAACCACTGCAGAAAACCTCCCTTTTTAAGTCAACTGTTTCTGCAGAGCAGTGTGCTTCTGTCAGCACAAGCTCCAATCAGATAGGCAATCATAGCGATTTGTGGAAAGACCACTTGGAACATCTGGAAAGTAACCTAGTCCATGCTGAGAGTAATGATTTGGGCCATTTGGAAAATAGGATTGGTCTGACTTTAAATCAGAGATTTGGAAATGAACAAAGTCCTCAGTGGGATTCATATGAGAGGGACTTCACTGAGGAGTCGACCCTACAGTATGACCAAAGGCTTTTCACTGGAGACAGAATTACTCAATGCACTGAATCTGGGAAAATATTGAAAGAGGGCTCCTGTGTTCACAGATGTGTCATTGATATGTTTGCCGAGAAGCATGAATGTGATAAATGTGGGAAAGGCTTTCATCCAAGCTCTAACTTCAATATACATAATGGTCACCATTTGGGAGACAGTCTTCATAAAGATAATGAACGTGGGAAAGCTCATAACCAGTCCTCCAGTGTTGCTGATCATCAGATAATTGATGAGGGAAAAAGTCCATTCACATCTAATAAACCAGGGACCATGTTTAGTCAGTCCTCAAGCCTAAACATCAATGAGATAATTCCTCAGGGAGAGAAAACTTACATCTTTAAGGAATGTGGTAAATCCTTTGACTGCCACTCAACACTATCTCAACATCAGC
>NW_026754983.1:0-1243 GCF_022355385.1 Mustela nigripes
GCCAAGCCCAAGAAGGCGGCCGGGGCGGCCAAGAAGCCCAAGAAGGCCGCGGGGGCCAGCGCCCCCAAGAAGAGCGCCAAGAAGACCCCCAAGAAGGCGAAGAAGCCCGCGGCGGCGGCTGTCGCCAAGAAAGTGGCCAAGAGTCCGAAGAAGGCCAAGGCTGCCAAGCCCAAAAAGGCGGCCAAGAGCCCAGCCAAGGCCAAAGCCCCGAAGCCCAAGACAGCCAAGCCTAAAGCGGCCAAACCCAAGAAGGCGGCCGCCAAGAAGAAGTAAGAGAATATGGAGTAGTTTAGAATCTTTTAAGGCTCTTTTCAGAGCCACCCCAGATCTCAAGAGAAGAGCTGTTGCACTCTGCAGGGGAAGGGGGCGTGGCGGGAAGGACCACTCCATGGACCAGGGGCGACACCTACCGGGACGCTAGGTAAGTGCACTATAATATAATTTAATATTTTGGAGTCCTAGTTTCCCCTTTATTTTCTTGAAGTGCGCGGTTTATACATTTACTGACCCACATTCCATACGGTGCGTTAAGAGGGAGCATGACTTGGGCCATAACTCTTACTAAATTTCCCGTCACCTTGTGCTTCGGGGACGCTAGAGTCATGTATATACCCACCTTAAAGACTAAGTGCTTAAGCCACCAAGTCCATTGAGAGAACAGAAGGCATTTCAGCGGCCACTGTAGTCCAGCATATTGCAGAGATCTTGGTCCTTCCCATCAAATTAGCTGTCGCGGAATGGCGCGTTTCTCCCCTAATAAGCACCCGCCCGCCAGGACCAGTATCTAGGACGTCAAAACCAAATGCGAGACCCCTCCCAGAGTTGGACGTTGTACCACCCAGCAACTTGTCCACATACAAACCCAGTTACATCTTCTCCACGAAACCTTCACCTACTCAACCATTAAAAAGGGACATACTGTTGCTTAAAGCGGATTATTTATAGTAGCTTCGGGTAGCCTACTCTAGACCTTCTGATTGGGTCGAAGCAAACCATCAAGTCAGCCAATGAAAAGCTAGATCTTCTAGAATCTCCTACATTCGCATTTGTGAAGACACACTAAAATTAATCCAATCGTAAATGACCTTACTAACCTCGAGGAATACCGCATCTATAAATGAACGTGGCCTTGCGGAGATAGACTCTTTACCCCCAAGTTTTAGCAATACTGTAGTTTTAGTACAAAGATGCCTGAACCCACCAAGTCCGCTCCGGCCCCGAAGAAGGGCTCCAAGAAGGCGGT
>NW_026754984.1:0-1243 GCF_022355385.1 Mustela nigripes
TTGATGGCTGCATAGTATTCCATTGTGTATATATACCACATCTTCTTTATCTATTCATCTGCTGATGGACATCTAGGCTCTTTCCATAGTTTGGCTATTGTGGACATTGCTGCTAGAAACATCTGGGTGCATGTGCCCCTTCAGATCATTACACTTGTATCTTTAGGATAAATACCCAGTAGTTGCACCATTTCTGCCCAAAATTCTATCTCCATTCTTTTGAAGCAAATACCCAATCTTGGACAAACTAATGTCTGCCCTGACCTCTCCCTCCTATACCCTTGACAGGTTTATAAGGTTATATCCGTAGACTTTATCACTGTTAACATTTTTAAAAATCAAACGCAAGTCTTGATCAGCAAAATGAGTTATCCCCAATTGTCGCAAGAATCTAATACAGTCCTAGGATGGGTGTTTTCATCTAATAAATATCATAAAACATGTGAAAAACTCTGAAGTACTAACCATCATTCTAATACCACAGAATCTCATTTAAAAAAAAAAAAAGATGGAATACATTCTTTATGTCCATGGAGTCTGTTTTCAAAAACTTGGTGAACCAGTAATTTACATCATACAAAAATTAGTTAATTAATTAATTTCCTAGATGAGCAAACACAAAAATCAAATGTGGAGATTTCAGGGTTACCTTGATTAATGAGTTGGTTTGCATTAGGATGTGTGGGACCAGACCCATCCTACAAGGAAACTACTCTATACTCACAATGGTTTTGCTCACGATAAGTCATCTCTTGCTCTGTTGCCAACATCACTAAGGAGGATATATATGGTCGTACCATGGAAGGGTGGGCTCAAGGGAATCAGGTCAATAATTTCTGGAAGAAGGAAATCATAAAACAAAATATGTTTCAGTGTTTCAAATCCCAACCCAATTATCACCCCTAAAGAGAATGCCTGAAGACCAAAAGAAGGGCTTCATTCAATGGTCTCCCTTTCAGATATGCTGATTTAGATACCACAAGTGGGAATGCAAAGTATTTCATAAACAGTGAGGAAAAGTCTATGAAATCCTCTTCTGGTAGGTTGGGTGACAAAATGTGAGGGCAGGATTTGACTCTCAGAAACAGACATTTCCAATATGCACGAAATACATGGAAACAGAACAAAGAAGTTCTTTTTAAGGACACCTTTTACATTTTAGTTTTAATAAGATCACTAGTCACGGCTTGGAGTTGCCCTGAAGTTACATTGGCATGTCAGAAAAGAGTGTGGATATCTGTGA
>NW_026754985.1:0-1243 GCF_022355385.1 Mustela nigripes
ATTAGGGGTCCGATGTGCTCAGTGTGCGGCCAGCTGTCTGGGTGGGGCCAGGAGTTCCAGGATCAGGCTGTGTCAGAAAGGGCATTAGTGGCCATGTCAGCCTATATATTTGGGGTACAGCAGGTTGATCCTCATTGGGCTTTTCTGGGTAGCCCCAGAGGGCAATGTTTTTCTTCTGGAGGGCAGGCAGAGTGCTGCTATGTAGTTTTGGATTGCCAAACTGGAGGGCTTGTGGGCCAGTAGTCTGAGGACGGATGTCTGAGAACCCAAGGTAGGCCTAGGTTTCTGAGTGAGGATATTGCACGCACAATCTACAGACCTGAATCAAGATCTCGTGCGTCTGAAGTCAGGGTGAGGATCAGACGATCACTCAGGTTGGACATTCTGTCCCTGATGCCCCTTCTTGAAGGTGGGGTGGGTCACGTGGCCATGGGGTTTTTCCCACGATGGGAGTTTTGAGAAGCTCCCAACTGCAAAGATTCTTCTGCAGGACAATTGAGACCTGATGGTGGCTCCAGGACAATGGTTCTGAGCAGGGTTCTAAGGATGGATATCTAGGTAGCCCACCTCGCATTCCAATTGTCTCCAAGCAACAAGTAGGTTAGATCTGCTGGATCTGAGGCAGCAACCGACGAGGCTGAGTTGAAATGGACGCGCCCGTGGCTGTGTCCTAATATGATTTTGTGTCTATGGAGACCTTGGAATGAAGCGGTGGCACTGGGGCCCTAAAGGGTTCTATTAAAGAGGGGCTTACACAGATCCTTCGTGCAAGTTTCCGATGTGTAGATGAGATTTGTTCTGATGGGTGAGTCAAGAAACAGCCATATGCTGTTATTGAAATCCAGGCCTCTGAGCAGAGATGCCTGGAAGCCAGACCAATGGCTCCAATAGTTGCCTAGGGGCCTTTTCGTTCCTTTTTTCCTCTGGGGACATCAGTCTACGGGTCTGAGTGCAGGTAGGTGCTCAGATGGGCCCAGATTGCCCCTGTTTTCCTGGGAAGCCACAAATATTGGGATGGCCTCATGGACTTTGGAGGTTTATACTCTTAGTAGGGTTGTGACCATTGGAATGGGCACATACAATTCCCTTGGAGAGGGCAAGCACAGTCGTCGGGTATGGCTCCAGGGGCCTGAGCCTGTAGGGTGTGTAGGCCAGCGCTGTTTGGACAGTTGTCTGAAAACACAAACTCGGCTTAAGTTTCGGGGCATAGGTATGGCAGGACTGATCTACAGACCATGAGGAG
>NW_026754986.1:0-1243 GCF_022355385.1 Mustela nigripes
TGAAAGACCCTAGAGGACCCGCACCCAAGGACACACTCACAGACCACTGGATGCAATAAGCAAGAGGATTTTATTCGGGCATGCTCGGACTCTCAGGGACACTTGGCCAGGATGGGTCAGTGCCTGAGAGCCCCGATCTGTTTCGGGAGTCCCTTAATATAGAATTTTACAGTCCATTACATCAGAGCCCTCACTTTTCTAGCCAGTAATTTCAAAGCATTACAGTAAGGCCTACACATAGGTAGCCAGTCCTTTAAAACCAACCATACATTCTGGCCAGTCACCGTTCAGGTAGTGTACAGTAGAGGGTACGTGTTGAATTGCACGTTTCTAACCTTTATCTGTATACGTGCTGAACCGCACGTCTCCAGCTAGCGTACGTGCTGAACCGCACGTTTCCAGTTAGCGTACGTGCAGAACCGTACGTCTCCGGTCTTGGTACGAGAGACAACCCTTATCAATCTTGCTTAGTAGTCTTAACAGGGGAAGGGTATAACTTTATTTGATTACACAGCGAACGAGGGTTTAAGCAATTTTTCATTTCTTAGCAAAGCATTAGAAGCATTATTATACAGAAGCCAGAAACAGCTGGGTTAAACACAGCATTAGAAGCATTATTATACAGAAGCCAGAAACAGCTGGGTTAAACACAGATTTTTGCTATTCGTTATCCTGTTATGCTGCTTGCTGACTCCCTTATCTATGGTCAGCTGGCCACAGTTTCTTAGTTAGCATAAGCTGGTTATAAAAAGAATGCTAAAACTTATAGGCTATACTATAGTTCTGACCTGGGTTCCTTCATTCCCCCCTTTTTCTTTATCATGGATATAATCTTATATCCATCTGTTTTGTTCTTCAACTGAGTCCTTTTGGGACTCTACTTGTTTAAGCAGTTGGTATTGCTGAGTCATGACCATAGTCTGAACAACAGACAGGCGATCTTTAATGAATTGTACTAACCTGTTTAAGACACAAGGACCAAAAGTTAGAATTAATAACAGAATGATGAGAGGGCCCGTTATAGATGACAACAAAGTAGTAAGCCAAGGCGATCTGTTGAACCAGTTTTCGAACCATCCCTGCTGGGACTGAAAATCCCTTTTTCTTTGAGCAAGTCTTTCTCTGAGTTTATCCATAGTTTCTCTGACTACTCCAGTTTGATCTGCATAAAAGCAACATTCTTCTTTTAAGGCGGTCAGGGGTGCCTGTGGAATGTCACACATATTACCAAGGGGAGTGGGTG
>NW_026754987.1:0-1243 GCF_022355385.1 Mustela nigripes
GCCTTACCTGAGGACTGGGCTAAGGCTGAGGGTCACAATTTGTGTTTCCTACCTATCTGGACCGCGAGCAATGGCGGGGCCTCAAGGGACACACTGGTTTCCACTACGCTTAACGTTGGACAACAAGCCAACCACAAGTTTTCCTGCCATCAGGAAGGAATTCTGATTTCTGCATCATTTTCAAACCTGGGCAGTGATTGGAGATAAGGTCTAGGTTCTGAAGCCTGAAAACTGAGGTTGGGAAGGGATACGACCTATGGCCATGGGGGGACTGAAGTTCTCAGTTTTTAACCAGCTGTCTGGCTGGGCCTAGGAGGTCCAGGCTCAGGCTGTGTCAGAAAGGGCATTATTGCCCAGGTCATCCTATATATTTTGCGTATAGCCAAGTGTCGTGCAGGTTGATCTTCATTTGGGTTTTCTAGGTAGCCCCAGAGGGCAATGTATTTCGTCTCAGGGCAGGTAGAGTGCTGCATTTTAGTTCTGGATTGCCAAACTGGAGGACTTATGAGCCAGTAGTCTGTGGACAGAAGTCTGAGGACACAAGCTAGGCTTAGGTTTCTGGGTGAGGACATGGCAGGCACAATCTATAGACCTGAACCGAGATCCCGTGCATCTGAAGTCAGGGTGAGGATCAGACGATCGCTCAGGTTGGACATTCTGTCCCTGATGGCCCCTTTATGAAGGGGGGAGGATCATGTGGCCATGGGGGTTCTCTCACGATGGGAGTTCTGAGAAGCTCCCAACTGCAAAGATTCTTCTGCAGGACAATTGAGACCTGTTGGTTGGCTCCAGGCGAACGATTCCGAGCAGGGTTTTAAGGATAGATGGCAGGGTAGGCCACCTCACATTCCAATTGTCTCCATCAACAAGACAAGTTAGATCTGCTGGATCTCGCGGAGCAACCGAATACGCTCAGTTGAAATGGACTCTCCTGTGGATGGGTCCTAATGTGGTTTTGTGTCTATGGAGACCTTGTAATGGGGCAGTGGCACACAGGCCCTGAAGGATTCTCCTAACTGGAGGTTTTGAGACATCTTCAAAGGATCATTTTCCCATGTGGAGAAGAGATTTGTTCTGATTGCTGCCTCATGAAATCCCCATATGCTAATATTGGAAACCAGGCCTCTGACGAGAGATACCTGTAACCGAAAGCATTGATCTGATTCAGGCCTAGGGGCCTATCTGATTCAATCTTCTTCTCTGGGGACATCCATCTACGCTGAGTAGAGGTAGATGCTCAGCT
>NW_026754988.1:0-1243 GCF_022355385.1 Mustela nigripes
TGAAATTCAACATTCATCTTGATAAGATCAGTTATCTAGCCAGTAAGAGAAGGGGACTTTTTTTTTTACACTAATAAAGATGTATTAGTAAGAGTAAGCTAACTGCCTTAGTAAATGACCTCCCACTTTAAGTAATTATAAAATACACTTTTTTTCCTGCAAACAATGATTCAATATATAGGCTCCTTGTTAAAGAACTCTTCTAGGAGGCTTTTCTCAAAGTAGTGATTCAAAAACCAAGTGTCTTGTGAATTTTCTGAAATATACTCTATGGCCTTTATTTTAAGCTGCCAGAGATAGAAAACAAAAAATGATTATGCAGTTCTTAAGTGCTAAGCCACAGAGTAGAGCACACCATTTATTCCTGTGACCATCAGAACCAAAATAAGTCACTGTTAATTTCAAGTGTATGTAAGTGTACAAGAGTCTTATTCCCAGTTAGAAGAGAAAATATAATTTAGTGAATGAATAGCAATTTTAGCTACAAACTTGATCTGCAATGTAACCAGATAAAATACTATACTTTAAAATACTAAATCTTTAGTATTTAGTATTTAGTATTTATAAAATACTAAAATCTTTAAACTTTCTTTTTGAAGTAAGAACAAAATATGGACATCTGCCATGAACACTTCTTTCAACATTGGATTAGAGGTCTCAATTAAAATTCACTTAAGAATTACTAATTAAGGGGTGCCTGGTTGCTCAGTTGGTTAAGTATCTGACCAGCTGACTCTTGATTTTGGCTCAGATCCTGATCTCAAAGTGCTGAGATCCAGTCCCCCTAGAGTAGGACTCTGCTCAGTATGGAGTCTGCTTCTCTCCCCCTCCTTCTCTCTTTTTCCTTCTTCCCCTCCCCCTGTCCCGTGTACTCTCTTTAACTAAAATCAATAAATAAATCTTCTAAAAAATTAATTAAAAGTAACAAAATTAAATGTTAACTAAAATTAACTTAGTTTTATTAGCTCAAATACATACAACATGTATTTATATTAAATCTAATTGAAATTTATTGTCTATCACCATCTCTTTTTTATTATGCAGTGTTATCCAAAAATACTAAAAGGGAAAAATAGCACATAGAAATTTCAATATATTCTAGTTAAGAAATTTGTTTTGTTCTCATTTGTTTAAGAACAGAAATTAGAATTGGAAAGTAGGTTTGTTTTGATTATACTTGACTGAAAATGTGTGTGAAGAGGGGTGTCTGATGGGAGGGGCAGTGAATCTAGAGGTTATCCAA
>NW_026754989.1:0-1243 GCF_022355385.1 Mustela nigripes
GGCTCTGGACCTCACCCCACCAAACCTCACCTGTGTTCCAAAACTTCATGACTAGTGTCACACTTCAAGAAAATAAAAGCCCTTTGTGTAGGAATTCCCTTATCTTACCACCACCCAATCAAATCTATACCTACATTTGTATCCATTTTTAATTTGTTTTTAGACATTTACTCAACAAATATTTAGTCAGTGCTACACACTGCCCTGAGTGTTTGTAAATCTGTGGCGAACGACACAGAAAAGTCCCTGGCATCATGGAATTTACATGGTAATTGGAGAAATGTACAAGAAACACAGAAAGAGTTGAAGACAGAGCAGGTTTATTGAGAAGAGCAGACATCCCCAGATTGGGTTTGTTCTTCCTTGTGTCTGGGATTTGTTCCCTCCAGCCCTCTCCAGGACTCCACTCCCAGGGTCAACATCAAGTTCTCGTTCCAATGGATCCTTCCAGTCAGAAGACAAATGATCTTTTTCTTAAAAACAAAAGGAAAAAACCCAAAACAAAAACTTCCTTTAACCTTCTATCTTCCTATAACAACCTCCATATTTCTCTCCCCACCTCATTCCCAGCATAGCTTGTAAAATATTTGTCTACACCTGAGGGTGTAGGGTACCATGTCCCCAAGGGTAGTTGAAAAATCTCTATAAAGAATCCTTATGTGCAGATCATTTTAAGGGAGTCCATTTCCAGATCCAAACTCCATGTGTGCTCTGTAGGATCGATGATATGCCCATTCTTGGGTCTGATATCAGGATTCTCCTCTCCTTCCTGGAAGATCAAGACACTCCTCTCAGATATTATTAGAGTGTAGGACTTGGGCTGATACCAAAGTTGAAATACCAGTTTTGTTTCAAATAATGCCCTTCTGTGGGCAGTCCTGGGGCTCTGCTTTTAGGGCTTCCTCTCCTTATTAGGGTAAAGGTTAACATCGGAAAGGGGATTTGGGCAGATGTTGGAAGTGCTCTGACATCAGAATAACAATCAGTTTTGGTTAGTGACACTCATTCCTTCATATTTAAATTAAACTACATATTTTTAGGGACATAATAGAAAAAGGCACAAGTAAGGATTTTAATGGTTTCATTCCATTCCAGTGTCTTTTGGGAAATAAAATAACAAAAAATGAGACTGTTCTGCTTAAAAAAAAATCAACTTGTAGCAAGCAAATGTTATTCCAATGAAGTCGATCCTTTCCTATCTCATTTTCTTTTTAAAGATTTATTTATTTATTTGGTAGAGAGA
>NW_026754990.1:0-1243 GCF_022355385.1 Mustela nigripes
AGGCCAACTCCAGGGCTTTGTGTGACTCTCTTGACTTTCCTGAGGACGGCCTTCTGGGAGTATTTGTTGTCCTTCTGACGCTCGACAGCCAAAATTTGCAGACATCTCTAGGGCAAGTTCAGAAAAGAGCCCGAATATTTTGGGAAATGAAGGTGGTTCTAGGAAATCTGGCGATTGCCCTTTGTGAAGTGAGATGTTTTTGTTCTTGAGGGAACTGGTTGAATATTAATGACGTTAACATATTAGTGACGTTATCTATGCTTGTTGTGAACTTACCATGTGCTGGTTGGCATGCTACTTCTATCTGTCAGTAGCTCTAGAAGCAGAGCTGTGACGCAGAGAGGTGAAGTAACTTACCCGAGAGCACACTGCTAGAAGAATGGCTGGGCCAGGCTACAGAGCACACAGCCTCTCTCCACAACCTGGAGTGTCTATGTTATTTAAGGAAATTTATGTGTGCATATAGAATGACAGGGTAAGGTATGTTTAAAGCAGGGTCTTTCAAACCTTTTTTGCCTGTGAACTGTGGAAACAAATCTAGTTTCCACTGCAGATTAACAACTAATAAAACGAAAGAGTTCTCCCCCTTACTGTGTGGAATGTACTCTGATTTTTTTCTCTTTACTTTGTTTCCCAAAAGTGCCTGTTGTGACCCTTAAAATCTATTTTGTGTCTTGCTGTGAGTCTGTGACCTGCAGATCAGAAACTCTAGTCAGTCCTCGATGTAAGCTCACTTTCCAGGGTCGGTGGGGCGTGGCGGGCTCCCATGGTTTGTTGAGTGAATGCCTGTCGGCAGCTTTCCCCCAGTGCCTGGCGCTGGATGTTGACCCAATGAGTGTGTATATAGGTTATAATAACCCCTCCTCTCCTCCTTCCCTTTTCCTTTTAAAAACAAAGAGCTGAAATTTCGGCCAAACATGGGTATCATCTGGACTGGAAGATAGAAGGTCAAGAACCACTTAATAATAATTTTGTTGCGGAAATATGGGTTATAAGTGAATTTTTATAAAGCAAATTCCATTTTCACATTGATTTTAATTATAATTTTAACAGTGTTAAATTTTAATTTGCTGTTTTTCCTGCATTCCAACTCCTGTGAGAGTCTTCTGTGGCCCACCTGACTTCTGGCAAGGTGGTAGGCCCAGGGTGGGCTCAGCTCCCACAGTAGCCCGGGGCCACCTTGCTCGGTCCTTCCAACACTCCGTGGAAGATGTCTGTCATCAGCGGCGGGGGAGGGTCCCTC
>NW_026754991.1:0-1243 GCF_022355385.1 Mustela nigripes
CTAAACAGAGGCTTTGACATCGCTCCCATGTGCAAGTTTCCCATGTGTAGATGAGATTTGTTCTGGTGGGTGAGTCAAGAAACAGCCATATGCTGGTATTGAAATCCAGGCCTCTGAGGAGAGATGCCTGGAAACCAAAGCAATGCATCCGATTTGGGCCTAGGGGCCTGTTCGTTCCTTTTTACCTCTGGAGTTATCAGTCTACAATTCTGAGTGCAGGTAGGTTCTCAGATGGGCTCAGATTCCTCCTGTTTGACCTGGGAAGCCACAAATATAGGGATGGCCTCAGGGACTTTGGAGGTTTATCCTATTATTAGCGTTGTGGCCATTGGAATGGGCACACAGAATTCCCTTGGAGAGGGCAAGTACAGTCCTCAGCTTGGATCCAGGGGCCTAAGCCTGTAGGCTGTGTAGGCCAGGGCTGTTTGGACAGTTGTCTGATAACAGAATCTCGGCTTATGTTTCGGGTCATAGGTATGGCAGGACTGATCTACAGACCATGAGGAGAACTCTTCGGGATATGAAAAAAGGGCGAGTGTGAGGCTCTTGCTCAAGTGTTGATATCTGGATATCATGCCATTTATGGTCATGAAATTTCCGGGTGACTTCATGAGAAATGGACGAGTCTTACTCCCTGGGGATCGGCCCAATCCAAAGAGTTTGGGGTCATTCTGTGGGACGGAAGAAGTCCGTTTTTTGTTGTTGTTGTTTTGTTGTTTTGTTTTTCAACCTCAGGGGTCTCACCAAATGAGGGATTCCAGAGTAGAGCCCTGGGGAGGGGCGACTGGACAAACAGAAATCTGGTTAAAATTAGGTCCTAGGGACAGCTAGACTTGGGTTTCAGGGCGAGGGCACGGCATGTACGCCCTGAAGATCTGAAGCAATATCTCATGCTTCTGAAGTCAGAGCGACGATCAGACGTTGGCTCAGCTTGGATTTTCTGTTCATGACGGCCCCTTCATGAAGGGAGCCGAATCTTGAGGCTGTGGAGGTTTTCCCACGTTGGGAGTGGTGGGATGCCCAGTCCAAGGATTCCTTCTGCGGGACAATTGAGAACTGTTGGACAGCTCCAGTACATCCCATATGGATGAGTCCAGACCACCGTTTGAGGATGGATGCCTGGGAAGCCCGCCTAGCATTCCAATTGTCTCCTAGCGACAAGACAGTTTAGATCTGGATGGCTCTGCGGGAGCAACCGGGGTGTCTGAGTTGAAATGGACTTTCCTGAGGATGGGTCTAATGT
>NW_026754992.1:0-1242 GCF_022355385.1 Mustela nigripes
AAAATAAACTATGTAAAACATACCTTAAATTTACTTTCAAAATATTTTATAGCATATAATGGACAATATACATAATCCTTAAAGAAACAATCCTATAAATAACCATTTCATACCTACTTAAAAATTGCATAATACCACACTCCTAGATCCTCTCTGAATGCTCTAAAATAACCCTTCAAAGGAAATACATTTTTAAAAATAAAAGATTTTTTTGGCAAATAATTTAATAAAATAAAAGTTTCATTCATCTATGTAGATCATAATAAATGTTTTTAATAAGCATGAAATTATAACTCTTAAGTGTGCTAAAATGAAACCACCTTCTAAGGGTGAGAGAACAAAAATAAACATCATTTTTCCAAATAAGAGGAATTTATTACTTTTGAATCACAGCATGTGGATTTGTTCATACTGGCAATAAAGGATTATGGAAACACAAACCATAGAATGTCATATTTTAGATTTCTAAAAGACTTCAAAGTGAAGAGTATACATTCTTTAAATGCTACATAATGCTACATAATGACAAGATGACAGGGTGTAACAAATAGCTTTTTTTATATATATATTTTAATGTCACATTTAATAACTGTACTATAAAATGACTGTCATAACACCATGCTGTGATTTTGCAAAACCCATAAAAAACTGTAAATGGAATTTAAAACTTTTGTCAGAGAATAAAACTAACTTGAAATATTTTTGTAGTCAGGTTACTGAATCTCATTCACAATTTTAAAAAGTCCTTTCAAAAAAAAAAAAAACAAATAGCATTTTAAAAGCTCTACTCATAATGTAACGGAAGGTGTCATTTCCCTATAATTTTATATATGTCATTAATTTACTATATCTGGATACAACACATTACCAAACATATGTTCATCAAAGACTAAATCATTTTTAATGGAACATAATATTTTGAACCTACATCTATCAATCATTTTTTCGATCTAACATTTATAGTCTCGCTAAACAATTTAGCAGTTGTCGACAAAATTTAAAAAAAAAATAGGATAAAAAGTCGTGTTTGGAAAAGTACATTTTCTTTGAAATTTGCATTTAAATGAAAATATTTGCTGATATTTTTAAAACTTTAAATGTAATTTTATATATATCTGACCTATCAGATGATATAAAATTTTTGGAGAAAATATGACTTATTTTTTTGATCTTGGTTGAAGGTATTAATAAAGAGCCACTGTTTGTATTATTTGTATTGTGATATCTTAGTTAATAAACATG
>NW_026754993.1:0-1242 GCF_022355385.1 Mustela nigripes
TCTGCATCATTTTCAAACCTGGGCAGTGATTGGAGATAAGGCCTAGGTTCTAAATCCTGAAAACTGAGGCTGGGTAGAGATAACGACCTAAGGCAATGGCTGGTCCGTTGTGCTCAGTGAGCGGCCAGCTGTATGGGTGGGGCCAGGAGGTCCAGGCTCAGCCTCTGTCAGAAAGGGCATTATTGCCCAGGTAAGCCTATATATTTTGGGTACAGCCAAGTGGCGTGCAGGTTGATCTTCATTTGGGGTTTCTGGGTAGCCCCAGAAGGCAATGTTTCTCTTTTGGAGGGCAGGCAGAGTGCTGCATTATAATTGGATTGCCAAACTGGAAGGCTTGTGGGCCATTAGTCTGAGGATGGAAGTCGTAGGACACAAGCTAGGCTTAGGTTTCTGGGTGAGGACAAGGCAGGCACAATCTACAGATCTGAACCGAGATCCTGTGCATCTGAAGTCATGGTGAGGATCAAACGATTGCCCAGGTTGGGCTTTATGTCCCTGAGGGCCACTTCATGAAGGTGGGGGGGATCAAGAGGCCATGGGTGTTTTCTCACGATGGGAGTTGTGAGAAGCTCCCAACTACAAAGATTCTTCTGCAGGAGAATTGAGACCTGTTGGTTGACTCCAGGCTAACGATTCCGAGCAGGGTTCTAAGGATGGATGGCTTGGTAGCCCACCTCGCATTCCAATTGTCTCCTAGCAACAAGACAAGTTAGATCTGCTGGATCTCGCGGAGCAACCGAATACGCTGAGTTGAAATAGACTCTCCTGTGGATGGGTCCTAATGTGTTTTTGTGTCTAAGGTTACATTGGAATGACGCGGTGGCACTGGGGACATGAAGGGTTCTCCTAAACAGAGGCTTTGACATCACTCCCACGTGCAAGTTTCCCATGTGTAGATGAGATTTGTTCTGGTGGGTGAGTCAAGAAACAGTCATATGCTGGTACTGAAATCCAGGCCTCTGAGGAGAGATGCCTGGATACCAAAGCAATGGATCCGATTAGGGCCTAGGGGCCTGTTCGTTCCTTTTTACCTCTGGGGATATCAATCTACAAATCTGAGTGCAGGTAGGTTCTCAGATGGGCTCAGATAGGTGCTGTTTGTCCTGGGAAGCCACCACTATTGGGATGGAATCAGGGACTTTGGAGATTTATCCTATTAGTAGCGTTGTGTCCATTGGAATGGGCACACAGAATTCCCTTGGAGAGGGCAAGTACAGTCCTCAGCTTGGCTCCAGGGGCCTA
>NW_026754994.1:0-1242 GCF_022355385.1 Mustela nigripes
AAAATAATGAGCATGACTGTGTTCCAATAAAACTTTATTTGCAAAAAAATAAAATAAAATAAAATAAAAAAATAAAAAAAAATAAACACTTTATTTGCAAAAACAGAGACATGCTGATTTGGCCCCTGGGCCTGAAGGCTGCCAATCCCTGGCATAGATTACAGTATGTATATTAAGGATAATAAGATAGGGGCACCTGGGTGGCCCAGTTGGTTAAGCAACTTCCTTTGGCTCATGTCATGATCCTGGAGTCCTGGGATTGAGTCCCACATCAGGCTCACAGCTCCATGGGGAGTCTGCTTCTCCCTCTGAACTTCTCCCCTTGTCCCTCTGACCTTCTCCCATCTCATGCTCTCTCTCACACTCTCTCTGTCTCTCTCAAATAAATAAATAAAATCTTTAAAAAGAAATTGATGAGATAAATCTGCATGTGCTGGCAGGGAAGGATATCAACAATATACTCTTGGGCAAAATAGTATGCTACTAATATATCCTATGTTTGTCATTTTATCTTTCTTGGTGTTTCTATCTTTGTTAAAAAGATAAATGTCCATATTTATCTTTGTATATTTATCTATATACCTATATCCATATCTCTCTATATTTATATATACAGAGATATATACACATATACAAACAGATACAGGGAGACAGAGACAGATGCAAGCAAAGGAATAAATAGATAAAATAGATGGTACAGTATGCACAAAAAAGAAAAAGTCCAGAAGAATATACACCAAATAGTACTAGGAGCTCTTCTGAGAGAGGATAGGTAGGAAAGCAAGGAAATCCTCCATTTCATATACTTGTGTATTGTTTAAACATCCACTTGGCTATGTATTATATTTACATTACAGAAAAATACTGAAATGATGAGTTATCTGAAATCTGAGCCTATCTCTCCACTAGTAAAAGACCTGTTGTTTTGCATTGTCTATAAGATAAACTGTAAGCAATTTACCATGATCTGCCCTGGCACCTGCTCTCAAATCATCCTGCCTGCTCTGCAAGCCCCCTTACTCCCCACAGCACACTGGGCCATTTTTTTGTGACTCCCTCTCTGCACACATGATGCTTCCTTTTCTCTCTAGTCGGCTCCTTCTTAGCTTGGGGAGATTTTTACACTGAAATTTTAAAATGTTCGGTGAAGTCTACAACATAGACTCGTATGGAAAAATGTTTTAAATATCCCCATATTATTCATATTGTTCATATTATTCATTAATGATCTGTAGGAGAAGG
>NW_026754995.1:0-1242 GCF_022355385.1 Mustela nigripes
AGCTATTATCCCCAATCCCCTAAACACACACACTTCTCTTGTGCACTCTGGGCCAGTTTCCATCCACTTTGCTCCTCAGCCATTGTCTCTGCAGAGAAGTACATCAGTACTGAGGTGCTGGGACTGAGGTGCTAGGTGCTAAGCCAGCACCTTGGACCCACTTACTATCAGAAATTAATATTCGTTTTATTAACAGATGCATCCCATAAGATCTTGCCACCACAGCCATTAGAAAAGTCATTACAACAGAGGTCCTAACAATATGTGCCAACCTCCATGGCTCCACTCCCTGGCTCCAGGGATTGGTTCATTCATGGGCATGTGACCTGGTCCCAGCCAATGAGGTGGGAGTAACCTTGGGTCTTAGCCTGCAGGGCCAAGGATGGGGTGAACTGCCCAGGCCAGGGGGGTTTTCCATCATGACTGCAGAAGTGGCCTCAGCCAGGCTTGTGCCAGTGCCACAGAGAGCTCAGGAAGCCAGATGCTCTATTACATTGCTGAGGGCTGAATCAGACTTGCCCTGAAGCCCACACATGCTACAACCTCTGCTAACTCAGGAGAACCCTAAATGTGCTCATGGTCTTGGCCTGAACCAGATGACCATCTATGTGGTATATAACCTGCAAGATATGCCCACCAGGCAATGGGGACTGTCTCAGCCAAACAATATCTACATGGAATTCAACCACAGACAAACGTCTTGTGGCAAACTTGAGGCCTACAGAAAAGGCAGGAGAATTCCTGAGGCCTTCATTGTTGGCCAATCTCACTATCATCTTTTTTTCCTTTAAAGTGAAGGGGCCAGGGTCATGCAGTGTACTCCCACTCTGCTACTAAAAAAGAAGAGCCCTCTCCCCCATCATCCATTATGTTGCAGATCTGGAGTGTGAAAACTATCACCCATGGGCCAAATGGGACCTCTCCCTGTATTCTGTCAATAAAGTGTGGCTGGAACATGAGTTATGGATGGTCTGTGGCTGCTCTCAAGCCACAGTGCAAGAGTGGAGTCATTGTCAGAGACACCACATGGACAGCAAACCTGACAGAAAATTTTTACAGAGACCTTATGGAAAGGTCTGTGTCGATCCCTGGTCTCAAAGGTCCTAGGATCATGTCACTTCTTTGAACAGAGCATAGCGCCTTCTGGGTAAAATGTAATTTCTTCACCCCCAGAGGCAAGGACTTCCATCCTTTAAGCCAGAACTCCATCTCCATCCTCCTCTATTTAAACCTTAAATGGCA
>NW_026754996.1:0-1242 GCF_022355385.1 Mustela nigripes
CCAAGGTTCCCCACAATGGTGATGAGATATATAACCAAGAACACCAGGAACAAGGGAATCTGCCACTCTGGTTGATATGTGAATCCTGTGAGAACAAACTCTTCTAGCTCTGTTGCATTTTTAGTTTCCATATTCTTAATAGATGGTCTCTGAAATTAAATGTGTAAATGAAAAAGAATATTCATTAATGATTTATAAAAGACAGTTCAGTGAGGGTAATTGAAATAAAACCATACACTAGCTTGAAGGCACTTCAATTTTATTTCCTCTAATATGGCAACTATTGGGGGGAATTTTTATATTGCAAAAATATAACTACTTAAGTTCAAACTATGTACAAGATAAACAGATTTAGAAGATAAGAAAAACATTCTGAACATGAGCAAGTTCTGTGTATAGGACATTAATGCAGCATGAAAAGTAAAAATGTTAGAAAGGCCTAGATCATCAAGTGATCAGTTCCCTGTGAAACATCTTCAGCTGTATCCTTCAAACAATAGGCTGGGACTGAAAGCTTTTAAGAAACGGAGTGTCATCCTCAGATGTTTATTAAATTAAATATTTGGTTGTAGAAAATTAGGCTGAAGGGAGAGGAAACTAGAGGAAAAACACTAAACAGGAAGCCAATATTATTGTCCAGCAATTCCCAAACCAAATTAAACATGAAAATTGGCTAGGACAGTTTTTGTACAAAATATAGGTTTTGAGATATTGCTGTACAAACTGATTGAGAGCTCATGAATTGGTTGGAATAATGTGCATTTTATAAAAGCTCCCGGGCTGCTTGAACAGCATGTGCAGTTCTTGGTCTGTGTGCAATATGACACTGGGAGTAAAGAGGAGACAAAGAGGTAGCTCAAAGTAAATCACAATGTACAGTCACTAGGACTCAGTGACACATTAGATGTGAAGGGAGTTGGTCGGTGTAGAAAAAAGAAGACACTTGGTGCTTGAGAGATGGTCATCAAGCATTGAGATTGAGGACTCAGGTGTGGCGGGCAGTTTTTTCAAGGAGCATTCTGAAAACACCCAGGTGAAATGCACTCAGCAGAATAGTTCTATAGGTGCTTAATAGAAATGATGACTTGGGAGTCATTAGAGTGACTAAAGGCATAGTTTTGTATGACCTATCCATTAAAGTGTATAAGGTAAAAGAGAAGGAGGAGAAAGAAACTTGTGGAAGTTAAAGAGATTACAAAATGGATATACATCATGTATGCATTGGCTAACATTTGATCATCT
>NW_026754997.1:0-1242 GCF_022355385.1 Mustela nigripes
AGCTGACCTTATCATAACCATGAACCTAACCCAGACCCTGACCCTAATACTGACACTAAACCTGTTCCACACCTAACCCTGACCCTGACATGAACCTTGCCCCCAAACCAAAACTTGAACCTGACCATAAAACTAACCATGACCCTGAACCTGACCCTAGACCTTACCGTCACCCTAACACTACCCTGACCCTGACTCTGACCGTAACGGTAACTATGAGCCTACTGTGAGCCTGACCCTAAACCTAACCATGAACCTAACACTAACCCTGACCCCTACCCTAAGCCTTACGCTAACCATGACCCCAATGAAGTCTAACCCTAACCCTGACCCTAAGTCTTTCTTAACCCTAAACCTAACACTAACGTAGTCTAAACCCAGTACTGTTGCCTCCAGCGGGGACAACAGCTGCACCCAGGCCTCCCAGGCGCTGGGTGGAGGCTGTATGAGGGGTCACTGGATGGGCACGGCATTGAGTGGTGTGTGAGCCCGAGCAGCTTGGGGACCTGCGGCTCAGGGATCTCTGGTACAGCAGGAAATTCTGAAAGGAGCCCCCAGGCAGTGGTGACCTCTCTTTCTTGACGACAGAGCCCGATGGAATTGGAACCCACGTATCCAGGCACCCCATTACAGAGAAAAACCCCCTGCCCAGCTCATTTCTAGGCACATCCTAAAGGAAGCGACATGTTCTTCTGCTGTACTGAAGCTTAGAGGATGCAGGGAGAAGAGAGCTCCCCCGCCAGACAAGTCCCCTCCCTGGCAGGTCATATCGGGATTCCCCAACGGCTCTGGCCCTTTGGCTAATAAAATCAAAGGTGACATCAGGGGGCTCAGAGTCAGAGTGTCCCACACCTGATCGACCGCTGTAGCCCTAGGTCTCCTCCCCGTCTCTGTGTGTGTGTGTATGTGTGTGTGTGTACGCCTCTGGGTGTCTGTGTGTCTTTGTGTAAAGAGGACCTGGCCATGCCATCGTGGGTGGAGATGCGCCAAGCAGGATCAGGCTGATGAGGGGTTAGATGTCTGGTGGGCAAGTCATGTTCATACCCCAGTTTAAGGCTGGTTCGGTGGGTCGAGTGGAGGGTCTACACCCATCTGCCCAGGATTTATCGTGTGACCCTGAAGGGATGAGTACATGACCCAGGAGTGGGGCTCATCCTAAGAGTAACCACTAACCCTGACCCTGACACTGACTGTGAGCCTGCCCCAAACCCGAAACCAGGCCCTGACCCTGACCCTGACTGT
>NW_026754998.1:0-1242 GCF_022355385.1 Mustela nigripes
ACCATCAAAAGTAGATGACAAGAGAAAAAACAAAAAAAAGAACCTCATCAAAAAGAACCCCAAGTATAAGATTTATATACTACCAGGACAAAACCAAATTCATAGAAACACTGACAGAAGAAAAAGATGGGAGAGTGGTTATAAATTCTCAGTGTGGGCGAGGAAGGTCATTTTGATTCTTCCTGGATGTATCTTGATATCTTTGTTAAAGGACTTGATTTTCCTAAGATAAAGGGGGATTAAAACTGGTTTACTTATAGGGTAGCATAGATTGAGGAAAGGGAATTACCTTGAAGCTTATCTCTATATAAATATTTAAAAAAATAATGAATAAAATAAAATAAAATAGAAATTAAAAAAAGAAAAGCGAAAGAAAAACACAGGTATATGTATCAAAAAATTCAGGTTAAAAGGTTATGATGGGATTTGATGCACTGAACATCTCATTGTGATGGTAAATAGGTTAAAAAGTTATATATATATATGTATATGTATATATATATATATATATATATATATATATATATATATAATTAAAAAGAACCAGAATAGTGGGAAAGAATTAAAAGTAAAAGTTATGTCTATAAAGTAGCAGTGGTTGTCCTCTTGTCTATTTTTGGGGGGAGGGGGTGGCCTCTGGGGGAGGGGCCTGCCAGGTGGGTTTTCAGTCAGTGATGTTCTTAGAGTTATGTCCCCCTGGCCCCATCAAGGGGGTGGGCTCTGAGAAAACCAGTTTTTCAGGCTTTTGTTCTCTGTTAGGTTTTTTTGTTTGTTCATTTGTTTTCTTTCCCCTTGGTGGCTCTTGATGGTTTTCGGTGGTTTAGAGGAAAGCAAACTGCACCCAAACCTCCCTCTCAGAGATAAGCCTCAGTCTTTTCCCCTCTGGGTACTCCAGAGCACATAAATTCACCCTCAGCTGCTGGCAGATCATGTTCCCAGTCATGGTCTCGGGTCAGAGGAACTCTGCTTGCACCCAAAACCACAAGAAATACCAGTCTGGGCAGTTCCAGGCTGCCAGAGAGGTCCCAAGCAGGGATAGCGCACTGAGATTTTCACAATGGCCAGGCTGGGAGTGCTCAGACTCTCTGGTGTCTGAGAGAGTACCAGCTGGCGCCAGCTCACACCTCTCTCAGGGGAGGGCATAGGGGGCGATTTAGACTCTGGTCGCACAGCATGAGCGTGGAGAGTGCAAAAGGTTGTGGTTCTACCTGCTGGCTGGCGAAGCTCCCTCACCCTCAAGGG
>NW_026754999.1:0-1242 GCF_022355385.1 Mustela nigripes
GTAGAGGGAGAAGCAGGCCCCCTGCTGAGCAAGGAGCCCATGGCAGGGCTGCATCCCAGGGCTCAGGGATCATGACCTGCACCAAAGGCACACACTTATTAACCAACTGAGCCACTGAGATGTCCCAATCCACTGTTTTTCTTCTAATAAGGTTAGCATATAGAACTCAGCATGTCCCAGGCATTTTTCTGTGTGCCTTATGCCTGCATTTAATCCTAAAATCACTCAGTCCTATAGCTCAGTGAGGTAAGTAGTAGTACTATCACTATATTACTGGTTCAGATAAGTTAAGTAATGTGCCCAGGGTGACATAGCTAGCACATAGTGGTGCAGGGATGAGACTCAGAGAGTCTGGTTTCAGACTCTGAGCTTTCTAAACCTCTACTCTCAGGGCGTCTGTGTAGGAGGCAATTCTGGCTCACAAACCCTGTGATGAGTCACAGAGACAGTGAGTACCAGAGGCAGAATGCAAGCCCAGGCCTGGCTGCCACCACTGTCCCTAGTAGGTGATTTCTCTGACTCTTACCTTGGCATTCCGAGTGGCCTGATGGACATCACGTTGAGTTGGGGCGTAGAAGACATAGGCTCTAGTTCTGCCAATAAAACAACTGGTCAACAGCAGGGAGACCTTGAACCGATCCCTTTGCCTCCAACCTTCATCTAAAAATTAGGGAGTCATACTCACTCGATCTTTAATGTCCTCTAATTCTAAGCAACTGTTTTCCAGGATGAACGGCAATTGTGCTTGAACGAAAGAATGCAGCATGTTTCTTATAGCTCAATGTCAATCCCACCCCCACCCCTGTAGAAAACGCTTCTTTTGACCCAATACAAATCCTACAGGTGCCATGACGTGCAGCTCAAATGCACAGCAGCCAGAAACACAGCCACTTCTCTGGAGGCCTCTCAAGTTTCTAGTCCCTTTCCCTCACCCTTACTGGTAAGAACCGTGCACACGCTACTCTGTGCTCCTGAAATACTGAGTTAGTGCCTCTAGTATAACGATTCCTACATTCACTGACAGCAGTAGCATGTGTGCATGTGTGTACCTATGTGTGTGTCCTTAAGGGCACAGACTGTACTCCATGTATCTCTGCTTGGAAAGTTACATTATGTGGACCATATATATAAGTACCAATATCTGACCATTTTGACCTACAAAGATGACAATTTAATATGGCGCAACCTAACACATGCTCATTAAATATAAGCATATTTCCTACTGTGCAACAGGGCATCCCT
>NW_026755000.1:0-1242 GCF_022355385.1 Mustela nigripes
GGGGGCAGGGGAGCAGTCTGCAGGGGTGGGAGAGTGTGGGAGAGCAGAGGTGGTCCACAGGGCGACAAGAGTGACAAAGGACAGGTGATGGGGCCTGGCAGGGAAGGCGGGAGAGGCTGGTGAGAGGATCGGGGAGCGCGCTATATTGAGAGGGCGGCACAGAGCCCAGAAGGAGTGGATGTGGAGAGACCAAGAGCCGGGTCCCCCAAGTGGGGACAAGGGTGTGAGGAAGCCCTCAGAAGACCTGGGAGGATGAGGTGGTGGAGGTAGAGGCTCATTTGAAGGGCGAGTCAACCCTGTCTGTGAAGGGCATATGGAGACAAGGAGAAGTCAGACGTCCAGAGAAGCACACACTGTCTCCAGGATGATTGCCACAGAGGGGAGAGTATTTGGGGTCGACTGGGGAGCAGATGCGCTCGGGACATCAGGCTGGGGACCAAAGCCTGGCCACAGAAGAGCACAAGGGCCGGTCAGAAGAGAGCAGATGTGAAGAAGAGACCACTGAGTCCATGGGAGGACCGGAAGGTGCTCGGGGAAGTGGGACAGGATGCTGAGGACGAAGCAGAGGGTTTCTGGAAGACAAGAGTAGACGAGGAAACAGAGGGCGGACTGTGCGAGGTGCTTCTGCATCCAGTAGGGGGAGAGCAGCCCTGCAGGGAGTAGTAGGGTGCAGGCTGGGTCAGGGTGTCCACGAGCAGAGAAAGGGCAGGGAACCTCAGGAGTGTGCAAGGGGCTCAGTGGTGAAAAGAGGGAGGCGGCCTGGAAGCTTCTGTTGGGGACATCACCATGTCTTAGGTAGGGAGAGGACTGGTGTGTGTGGTGTTCAGGCCCGATGACAGGGGCAGAATGGAGATTCCGCAGGCTGGACGTTTGGAGACAGGGCCCCCAGAGCAGGAGGAGAAGGGGACTATGATACAGGTAAACAGAGAAGTGGGGGGCAGCACAGCACATGACAACAGATCCGGCCCAGAGACCTCTAGCAGGTCCCTTCAGGGACTCGGGATGGACTCACGTGCTTGGAGTCCACTGTGTGGGTCGAAAAGATGCACAGAGTGGAGGAGTGGGTGGCAACTGAGGCAGAAGGGAGAGTGTGCAGCAGCCACAGAATCTGTGGGTGCTGCCTCAGGGGGCTGCAGGGCCGGCCTGGGGCAGGCACTGGACAGGGAGGGTATGAAGGAACTTCAAAGCAGTGTGGTGCCACAGGTTTGGTCCAGGAACATGATGGCGGCAGCGGAGGGGCCC
>NW_026755001.1:0-1242 GCF_022355385.1 Mustela nigripes
GATGCAGCTCTGCAGAGTGTGCCGGCCTTGCCCTCGCCCTTAAACCTGTATGAAACTTCTGTTCTCCAATGTCCGTCCTCACACTCCTGGCCCCCAAGACCTAACGTTTGGCAATTCTGGACCCACAAGGCAGCACTCTGCCTGCCCTCCAGATAAAAAGCAAAATGTTGCCCTATGGAGCTTCCCAGACCCCCGAAATGAGGATAGACCTACACGGCACCCTTCTTTACACAAATTATATCAACAAATCTGGGCACTAATACACTGTCTGACACAGCCTGAGCCTGACCCACACCCAGACAACTGACCGCACACTGAGCACAACAGACACGCCATGGCCTTAGCTCCTCATCTATTCCCAACCTAGCTTCTCAGGCTTCAGGACAGAGACCTTAACTCCACACCCCGCCAAGGGGTGAATGTGATGCAGAAATCAGAACTCCTCCTTCCCTATGGCAAGAAACCTTATGGTTGGCATGTTGTCCCACGTTCAGTGTAGGAGAAACCAGCGTTCACCATGAGGCCCCGCCCATGCTTGAGTACGAAGAGGGCACCAACACGCATTGTGACCCTCAGCGTGAGTCCTGTCCTCTAGAAAGTCCTCTCAGTGGCTGGACCATTAGACGTCATAATGGGCTTGCCATGTCCCTAGGCCCCAAGTTTTAACCAGCTTTATGGTTGTCCAGTCGCCCCTCCCCAGGGCTCGGCTCTGGAAACTCTCTTTTGGTGGGACACCTGAGGTGAAAACAAAACAAAACGGACTCCTCCCATCTGAAAGAATAACCCCAAACTCTTGGGATCGGGCCAAATGCCCAGAGAGGAAGACTCGTCCATGGCCCATGAGGCCACCCTGACATTCCACGGCCATCAGTGACACAATATCCAAAGACAAAATCTTGAGCAAGCGTCTCACACTCGCCCCCTTGTTCATATCCTGAAGAGTTCTCCTCACGGTCTGTAGGTCAGTTCCTGCAATACCTACGACCTGAAACGTAAGCCGGGTTTGTGTTTTCAGACAACTGTCCCCACAGCAATTGGCCCACAAAACCTACAGGCACAGGTTCTTGGAGCCAAACCTGAGGACTGTACCTGGGATTTCTGCCCATTCCATTGCCCACAAACCTAGAAATAGGATGATAAACCTCCAAAGTGCCTGGGGCCATCCCAATAGTATTGACTGCCCAGGAAAAACAAGGGCGGTCTGACACCAGCTGAGCATCTACCTGCACTTGGACCCGTGGA
>NW_026755002.1:0-1242 GCF_022355385.1 Mustela nigripes
AGGGACTCCTCATTTTATTATTTAAATCACTTTTATCTCTGTGGTTCAAGACTCCCTGATGTCTTCTGTGTTTTTCTGATATACAGTGAGTATGCTGGCTGCATATCCAGGTGTGTTCCATGTAGACGTTTCACTTTGATTGCCTAGACAGGATCATTTCCTGTTATTTTTCCTTGTTGTCAAATGATTCTTCCATCTTTGCCTTGGATCTAGGTCTCTGTCTTCTTCTCTTTATTCAAAAAGTCCTTTCTGTTTTCTACCCTGACAGTAAATTCTTTAAGATGATGAGATCATGGAGTGCCCAAGGTCTGGCCTTGTAGGAGTCTCAGATTTGTGTATCATGCATGCCCTCTGCTGCTGTTTTGTGGCTGTCCCCAATCCTTGAAAACAGTTATCTGAAGAGGCTCTACTTGCCTGTCATTTGGAGTGTTTGGTGTATTGATGAATATGGTGAGGTTTAGCATCGTGGGCTCTGATGTGCCAGTGAAATGAGACTTTCAACCCAAACAATAGAATAAAGAACTATAGAATGCTGTGGTCAGGAGAAATCATGTGCCAGGGCTTTCTTCTAGCCCCCTATGGGAGATTCTATTCTGGGAAAAAGCTACTTGGTCTGAGGACAGTAGTACCCCCTGTGATTCATGGTCAGGACTTCATGTTTGAAGTTTCGGCAGCTAATGTCATCACCATCCTGTCTTTGGCCAGTACCTCCATTTTATGCTGCTGGTACGAGAGCCCAAAATTCCGTGTACTCCCATCGAGTCATCTCCATAAACACTGCTTCTCACGGATACCCTACCACCCTCTTCCCACTGTGTCTCCTCTGATTGTTTCTGATCATGGTTTGCAGGCTGTCTGCACATGGTTGCTTCTTGAGGTACTCTCGATGATAAACACAGTGTTCTCTAGAGTCGATGTCTGCCAATTCTAATGATCTAAATACTCCAGACTCAAGAACATTTGTTATCAAAAACTCGTGCCATTCAGACTTTCTGCTGATCGAAACCACTGGCATAAGGATGCATGCTCCTTTTGGGTTCCCATTGTGCACTCTCCTGTGCCCTATTTCTTTGGATTATCTCACTGCCCTCTGAAACACCAATCCCCTATCTCTCCTAAGCATGTCTCTAGTCTTCTCCCAAAGTCTCTGCGACTTATTTTATCTTTTGCTGTGGAATTTACTTTGTAGGCTTCAGTCCATTTCCTCCATGTTGCACTTGATATAGTAATCTTTTAGTTGCG
>NW_026755003.1:0-216 GCF_022355385.1 Mustela nigripes
TTCCCGTGGTATGGACAGGCACAGTCCTGATGTGTGGCTCCAGGGGCACCAGCCTGAAGGGTCTCTGGGCGAGGAATGTGGGGACAGAAGTCTGAAAACACATTCTCGGCTTAGGTTTGGGAAGTAGGTATGGCAGGCCCGATCTACAGACCGTGAGGAGAACTCTTCGGGATACGACAAAAGAGCGAGTGTGAGGCGATTGCTCAGACTTTTGTC
>NW_026755003.1:316-1242 GCF_022355385.1 Mustela nigripes
GCCTCATGGGCCATGGACGAGACTTCCTCTCTGTGAATTTGGTCCAATCCCAATTGTTTGGGGTCAATCTGAAGGATGGGAGGAGTCCTTTTAGTTTTGTGACCTCAGGTGTCCCATCAAAAGAGGGATTCCAAAGCAGAGCTCTGGGGAGGGATGAATGGACATCCCGAACAATCCAATTGGGGTGAGGTCGAGAACCAAGCAGGTGGATCATCATTTGGAGTTTATGGAGATCCCCATAGAGGAACGTTTTTCTTCTGGAGGGCCAGAATAGGGCTGCATTTTGGTTCCAGAATTCCAAGTCTTGAGGACATGTTTGCCAGGAGTGTGAGGGAGGAAGTCTGAAAACACAAGGTAGCACGAGGTTTGGGCACACTGTGCAGAGGCTGAATCGAGATCTCCTGCATCTGAGGTCAGGGTGAGTATCAGATATTGCCTCAAGCTGGAGTTTGTGTCCATGATGGCCCCTTCCTGAAGGGGGTGGGGGCGTCATGAGGCCAGGATGGTTTCCCTACGCTGGGAGTTGTGAGCTGCTTCAAACTTCAAAGTTTCCTTCTTCAGGACAGTCGAGTACTATTGGATGGTTCCAGGATGCCCCATACAGAAAGACTCGAGAGCAGGGGCCTAAGCATGGATGCCGAGAAACGCCAACTCACCTTCCCATTGCCTGGTCGAGACAAGGCATGCTCAATCTGCGGGCTCTTGGGTGAGCTACCCAGAAGGCTGAGTTTAAATGGACTTTCCTGAGGATGAGTCATAATGTGGGTTGGTGGCCATGGAGACCTTGGAATGTGGCAGTAGCTAAGGGACTCTGCAGGATTCTTCAACCCGAAGGGTTTGACACAACTCCAACAAGGAAGCTTTCCATGCGGAGTTGACAGGTGTTCTGTCTGGTGCCTCAGGATAGCCCCATATGCTGGTCTTCG
>NW_026755004.1:0-1242 GCF_022355385.1 Mustela nigripes
TGCAACCCTCTGCCTGCCCTCCAGAAGAAAAAACATTCCCTCTGGGGCTAACCAGAAACCCCTTAAATATATGGCGAAAAAATCCCTAGAAAAACAGCAATAATAACTGGCTGGCCTTTATTGATCTAGATCCTGTGTTAGGGAAAGAACAGCTGCTTTTAGGCAGAGGATGATCTTCGTTTGTCTTTATGATCTGGCATTTCCTACAAGCCAGGCATGGGGCTCTGCACTAGAGCTGCAAATGCTGGGGGGCCCTCACTGTCCCATTTCTCTTCTCAGTGGGCCAAAGGGCAGGTCCATGGTGCAGTGTGACAGGCTTTACCACAGGGAGACAAAAGACTGCCAAGGGTAGGTTGGAGCTGGGAAAAGCCACTTAGGAACAGATTTTCAGGGGAGGTGATAGACAAGGCAAAGAGAAGAATGAGGATGAGTGTGTCAAGTTTCAAAGTGCCAGCAGGCAGCACAGTGCATTCGGGAAACTACAGCAAGTTCATGACAACCGACAGCTGATCTGGCAGCATCACCTGAGGATGGAGGCTGAGCCGCGGGGTTAACACTGGGGGTGACATGGTTTGTATACTATGCCATGGAGGTGAGGTACTACACTGTGGGGGCACAGGGAGCTACCGGAGGATTTCAAGTATCAGAATCGTAACCATAATAGAGTATTTAATTGCATCCTAGCTTTCATCAAGTGTAAGATGCAATATAGTTTATGTTCGACTAAGAAAGAGAAACGCTGTCAGTTAAACCAGGATATGTCCTCAAGTGCAAGGTGAGTGCCACCTTAAGAGATATTAAAATGGGGGGGAGGACAAATCTTAGAACAAGTAAATTGTGGTACTAGAATAATTAAGAAAGGTCGAACACTTGGATCAACTAAAAAAGTGATTATTGCTTACCATGCGCCCCAAACTATATTAAGTCTTAGAACAAGAGATGTTCTCATCTTGATGCCCCGCAGCTGTTAGACCCAAAGTACAGAGCGCAGTAGCCAACGACCAGCAGGCCCCAAGTGCCATGTGCAGACTCTAAGAGCAACTTCTTAGGGAGAGGAAACAGTTGAGAATGCGCTGAGGTAGAGAATTTTTAGCTGTGAAAGTAGGAAAATTGACACAGAATCAGAAATGATGCCCCTACATGACAGTGTTGGTGAAATTTCCCTTCTCAGAGATCTTGAGGCTCCTCAGAAATGTATTTTTCATTTTGGACGGAACATTCAGGATAAATATGATCTGTTCG
>NW_026755005.1:0-1242 GCF_022355385.1 Mustela nigripes
ATGAAACAAGATGGGATTAAGAGTCACTTATGGTTTGTCTCCCTCCCAATCCCATCTTGTTTCATTGATTCTTCTCCTACCCACTTAAGCCCCCATGTTGCATCACCACTTCCTCATATCAGGGAGATCATATGATAGTTGTCTTTCTCTGCTTGACTTATTTCGCTAAGCATGATACGCTCTAGTTAGCAGGCTGAGACTACTTCATCTAGCCGGAGATAAGCTAGATAGCTTATATAAAGATTGCAAACACCTGAAAGATTTTATTATTTTTAAGTAATCTCTACACCCAGTGTGGGGTACATTAAGATCAAGTTTGAGATCAGGAGTCGCACGTTCCACTGACTGAGCCAGCTAGGTGCCCTGATTAGGAAGGCTCTTGCTTTAAAGATAGGAGTACTGTAATTTGGGTCACATTAGCATTGATGCAGTTGCATGTGAGCATGGACAAAGGAATGAAGCTAAATAAGGGTGGAGAAAACTTGATGAAAAAATATTTCTCATGGAAATATTGAATGGATCAGGAACTAGCTGACAGATGAGAGGTAGGCAGTATAGTGTGGACTGATGAAGACCTTTCACAAGAGTTTTTAAATGAATTATCCCCTTTAATTGAATTAATATTATTTTAGTGGGTATTTTAAGCAGATTCATGAACAGGCACAGAAAGCATAAAAAATATTAGCTGTAAATACATATGTAAACACTAAAGGCAAATGTGGAAATGTCTTTCTATTTGAGGTAAGCTGGTGGCATTTGAAACCATAGCAAAATATTCGAATACATCTTGTCACTAAAATATTTGTTCACTATGCTAGTAAATGTTAATTTAATTTCTAAAATATTTTATACAGCATCCATTTATATTTCTTCTGTAAGTTCCATTACTGTTACTGGTCTGTTAGCCTGAATTTAGTTTGCCATAGCACATTTTTAAAACACATGTTGGGGAGCATGAGGGATATGCGTGCATATCTATGACCCTGCAATTGCACTCCTGGGTATTTACCCCAAAGATACAGATGTCGTGAAAAGAAGGGCCATCTGTACCCCAATGTTTATAGCAGCAATGGCCACGGTCGCCAAACTATGGAAAGAATCAAGATGTCCTTCAATGGACGAATGGATAAGGAAGATGTGGTCCATATACACTATGGAGTATTATGCCTCCATCAGAAAGGATGAATACCCAACTTTTGTAGCAACATGGACGGGACTGGAAGAGATTATGCTGAGTGAAAT
>NW_026755006.1:0-1242 GCF_022355385.1 Mustela nigripes
ATTAATTGGTTTATATAGTTGGCTGCTCCCACGTTGGGGGCATAAATATTTAAAATTGTTAAATCTTCTTGTTGGACAGACCCTTTGAGTATGATATAGTGTCCTTCCTCATCTCTTATTATAGTCTTTGGCTTAAAATCTAATTGATATGATATAAGGATTGCCACTCCTGCTTTCTTCTGATGTCCATTAGCATGGTAAATTCTTTTCCACCCCCTCACTTTAAATCTGGAGGTGTCTTCGGGCTTAAAATGGGTTTCTTGGAGGCAACATATAGATGGTTTTTGTTTTTTTATCCATTCTGATACCCTGTGTCTTTTGACAGGGGCATTTAGCCCATTCACATTCAGGGTAACTATTGAGAGATATGAATTTAGTGCCATTGTATTGCCTGTAAGGTGACTGTTACTTTATATTGTCTCTGATCCTTTCTGATCTACCACTTGTAGGCTCTCTCTTTGCTTAGAGGACCCCTTTCAAGATTTCCTGTAGAGCTGGTTTGGTGTTTGCAAATACTTTCAGTTTTTGTTTGTCCTGGAAGCTTTTAATCTCTCCTTCTATTTTCAATGATAGCCTAGCTGGGTATAGTATTCTTGGCTGTATGTTTTTCTCGTTGAGTGCTCTGAAAATATCATGCCAGCTCTTTCTGGCCTGCCAGATCTCTGTGGATAAGTCAGCTGACAATCTATTATTTTTACCATTGTGTGTTACAGACTTCTTGTCCCGGGCTGCTTTCAGGATTTTCTCTTTGTCACTGAGACTTGTAAATTTTACTATTAGGTGACGGGGTGTGGGCCTATTCTTATTGGTTTTGAGGGACGTTCTCTGAACCTCCTGAATTTTGATGCTTGTTCCCTTTGCCATATTGGGGAAATTCTCCCCAATAATTCTCTCCAGTATACCTTCTGCTCCCCTCTCTCTTTCTTATTCTTCTGGAATCCCTATTATTCTAATGTTGTTTTGTCTTATGGTGTCACTTATATCTCGAATTCTCCCCTTGTCGTCCAGTAGCTGTTTGTCCCTCTTTTGCTCAGCTTCTTTATTATCTGTCATTTGGTCTTCTATATCACTAATTCTTTCTTCTGCCTCATTTATCCTAGCAGTGAGAGCCTTCATTTTTGATTGCACCTCCTTAATAGCTTTTTTGATTTCAACTTGGTTAGATTTTAGTTCTTTTATTTCTCCATAAAGGGCTTTTATATCTCTCGAGAGGGTTTCTCTAATATCTTCCATGCCTTTTTT
>NW_026755008.1:0-1242 GCF_022355385.1 Mustela nigripes
CACCCAGACTGAGGCTTCTCTCTGAGAGGGAGATCAGGGTGTGGTTTCTTTTCCTCTAAAACTACAAAAACCATCAAAGGCGGTCAAGGTGAGAGAAAAAAAAAAAGTGAACGAGCATAAAAACCGCCAGAGAACAAAAGCCTGAAAAAAAACCAGTTTCCTCAGAGCCCACCCCCTTGAGGGGGGTGGGAGGACTTAACTCAGGAAACATCATTGACTGACAACTCACGTGGCAGGCCCCTCCCCCAGAAAACAAACCAAGAAAAAAAAAAAAAAAGAAAAAAAGGACTACAAGAGAACAACCACTATTTCCTAGGAATGCCTGTATTGTTCACTCATTCCCACTATTCCAGTTCATTTTTTTTTTACACATAGGTAATTTTTTTAACCTATTTACCATCACAGCGAGCTGTACAGTACATCAAATTCCATAATACCTTTCTAACCTGAACTTTTTGATACATACACCTATGTTTTTCTTTTGCATTTTTATTTTTTTGAATTCCTTTTTTAAAATTTTACTTTAGTCTAGTTTATTGCTTTTTATTTTTATCCTCTAATATTCACATAGAGTTAAACTTCAAAGTAATCCCATTTCCCCAATCAATACTACCCCTATAGGTAAACCAATTTTCAATCCCCTTTATCTTAGGAAAGTTGAGTCCTTAACAAAGATATCAAGATACATCCAGGAAGAATCAAAACAACCTTCCTCGCACACACTGAGAATTTATAAGAACTCTCCCATCTTCTTCCACCTGTGTTTCTGTGTTTTTTGTGTTTGTCCTGATAGCATATAAATTTTACACTTGGGGTTCTTTTTGATGAGGTTCTTTCTTTATTTGCATATATATATATATATATATATATATATTCTCTTGTCATATACTTGTATCTGTCTTTTTGTCTCTTTTTGTTTGTCTGCCTCATAAATCTTACCTCGGGGCCCCTCTGGGCTGAACCTTCTTTTTCATCTTCTCTTTCTTTCCTGTCTCTCTCTCTCTCACTTTTTCTTTCTTCTTTTCTTTTTTTTTCTTTTTTTTTTTCGTTTTATTTTTTTCTTTTCTTTTGTCTCTCGTTTGGGTGAGGAATCCTGATTGCTCAGAAGTGTTCCACGGTGCACCTTCACTGCACTACAGTTGACACATCCAGCTACATCTGTTCAGTCATCTCCCACCAAAATGACTAGGAGGACGAATGCCCAAAAGAAGAAAAATACAGAGGATGGACCTTCTGCAACAG
>NW_026755009.1:0-474 GCF_022355385.1 Mustela nigripes
CCCTTTCTCTTTTTCTCTCTTTCTCTCTCACTTTCTCTCTCACATACGCACAACACATGCAAATCAACTTAAAACAATTTTTAATTTTCTCTATTCCATTTTACTATACTTGAGGCATGATCATTTTCTTAGTAAATACAAGAAAAAAATCTCGGATTCCATCATTATGTGTGATTAAAATATTGAGGAATTTACTTCCCATAGCACTTATAAAAACATATTTTATTTAAGTAATATTATATAATCAGGTGCCTGCATTTTTCTTATTCTCCAACAAGTGTTATTTGGCTATTAATATTTTGTGAATCAATATTCCCCTACATCTGAATGTGTGGGCAGTGAGAGATGAGTCAGAGGCAAGGATGGTGAACACTCCCAACAACTGCAGACTACATATATCTTAAGCCATGATTTTCTTTGCAAAGGTCAACATTATCAATGTTGACCTTTGCAAAGAAAATCATGGCTTAAGAT
>NW_026755009.1:574-1242 GCF_022355385.1 Mustela nigripes
ACCAGGAAAGAAGTAGCATATTTCTTGAAAGACACAGCTATCAAAGCTCCATTGAGAAACCGTAAAGATGGAAAAGGGATTTGCAAAGTCTATATCTGATAATGGACATCTACTCTGATTATTAAAAAATGAATAAAAATAAAAAACCTTACTAATAACCAAACAGAGTATCCAATTTTACATGTGAAGGAAATAATGTAAGAGACATGTCACCAAAAGGATATGGATGGCTTATAAGGATATGACAAATTTCTCAACATTTAGACATTAAAGAAATACAAATTAAAATCATAATGAGACATGCTTACATATCTCTTAGTATGGCTAAAATTATAAAGGATAATTGTACTTGGTCTGAGCTAGATTGGGAAGCAACAAAAAATCTAAATTGTTTTGGCATATATCATGATACAACCAATTTGGAAAATAGTTTGAAAATATTTTTAAATGCAAAATATGTTGCAGTTACACAAATAGCCATTTTAATTCTAGGCATTTGAACAAGAGAAACAAACCCTATGTTCATACAAGGACTTGTATATGAATTTCATAGCAGCTTTATTTTTAATAATTGAAAACAGTGGAAATGTTCATCAATGTCCATCCATAGAGCAAAGACAAATTATGATCTATTCATTAAAGAGATTACAATTCAACATCAAAATGAA
>NW_026755010.1:0-1242 GCF_022355385.1 Mustela nigripes
AGCACTATTGATACCTGGTGGGTGATTCTCTGCTGTGGGGCTGTCCTGTGCCCTGCAGGACAGTTAGCAGCATCTCTGGTCTCTAGCCACTAGATGCCAGCAGCACCCCCCCGAAGTGGTGACCACCAAAAATGTCGCCAGATATTGTTCAATCGGCCCTGGGAGCAAAACTCCTTGCCTCCCAGCCCCAGTTTAAAAACCACTGCTTTAGCCGATTCCATTCAGCATCATTGATTTTAAGTTCTTTGTAGAAGCTGAAGGCTCTGAAGTTAACGTCTTTAATTCTAACCTGCCTTGGAGCTGAGAATCACATGGCCAGCTGCCTGCAGCATATTTTTCCATGAATATGTAACAGGAGTCTTATTTTCACCATGATTTCTGTCCTGCTCCCTCCTCAACCTGCTCCTGTCCCAGTCTCCCCATCTTAGTAAACAGCATCCCCACATCCTACTGGCTAAAGCCTCAGCCCCTGGGATAAATACCCCCTTTCCCTTTTCTCCTATCTAATCCATCAGCAAAACAAACTGATTTGACCTCCAAAACAGAAGTCAGACTTGCTCACTGCTCTTTATATCCACTGCTCCCATTTGAATCCAAACCCTGAAATTTTTTTTGCACTTCAGACACTGTTAACAGTCATTGGTCCCATGACTACACCTACACAGATATTTTACAAGATCGCTAATCACCACCAAGTTGCCAAACCCAATGATTAACCCTCAGATCCAAATGACTCAACCTGTCAGTCCTATAGACATAGAAGTCCCTCCAATTCTCTGGAAATATTCTATCTTTTTCATTGTGATGTTGGCTCTCCCTTCCTCTTCCACACTGGTCAGTGATGATGGCTCCTTTCCTGGCTGGGTTTTTTTGAGCTTCCTGACCTTTAGACATCAGTCCTGTGCTCTGGGACTCGGACCTTATGCTTGAATTTTCTGTTGTGTTAAAAAAAAAGAGAGAGAGAGAGAAGGAGGCTTCCTGCTGATCAGGAATGTGGGCCTTCATCCAGGCCCCTGAGTACATTTTAAAGAACCTATTGGCATTATTCAATGATTCACGAAATGGGCAGCATCCTGCTTGCAGACTGAAAGGAGCTCGGAGGAGCAGTACAAAATGAAAGACTTTTATAGGCAGAAGAGAGGAGGAGCAAGGAAGTCACGTCAGGCAAACAAGGCAGATTGGTTATGGCCAGGTGACTTGGCTTCTGGGGATGGCAGGGGTCCGAGGGAGTGGGGATCAGGT
>NW_026755011.1:0-1242 GCF_022355385.1 Mustela nigripes
CCTCAGGTAAGGCCTCTCAGTTGCTGGATGAAGAGACAGCATATTGGACTTGCCATGCCCCTAGGCCCCAATTTTTAACCATAGTTCGTGTTGTCCCATCACTCTTCCCCAAGTCTCTGCTTTGGAATTCCTCTTTTGGTGGGACACCTGATGTAACAACCCTGAAAGGAGTCCTCATTCCAACAGATTGACGAAAAACCATTGGGATTCGGCCAAATGAACAGAGAGCAAGATTCGTCCAAGGCCCATGAGGCCTCCTCAACATTCCACGTCCATCGCTGAAACAAAATCCAGAGACAAAAGCCTGAGGAAGCGCCTCAGACTCCTACTATCTTCATATCCTGAAATGTCTTCTCATGCTTTGTAGATCGGGCCTGCCATACCTACGTCCCCAAACATAAGCTGAGTTTGTGTTTTCAGACTTCTGTCCTCAAAGTCCTGTGCAACACACCATCAAGGCTGGGGACCCTGGAGCCACACATAACGACTGTGCCTACCCAATCCATGGGAATTCTGCCCATTCCATTGTCCAAAATCTTACAAATTAGGTGAACCCTCCAAAGTCTCTGAGGCCATCCCAATAGTATAGGTCGCCCGGGACAAAAAAGGTCAGTCTGTCACCAGCTGAGCATCTTCCTCCACTCATACCCTAGATGGATGTCCCCAGAGAAGATGATTGAACCAGACAGGACCCTAGGCCAAAATCGGATCCATTGCTTTGGTTTACAGGCATGTCTCCTCAAAACCCTGGATTCCAATACCAGCATTGGGGTTTTCCTGAGGCACCCATCAGAACAAACCTCGTCTCCACAAGGAAACTTGTGCATGGGAGCTATGTCAAAAGCTTAGAAAAATACTTCAGGGTCCCGGTGCCACCGCCCCATTCCAAGGCCCTCATGGACACAAACATATATTAGACCCATCCTCAGGAAAGTCCATTTCAACTCAGCCACCCCGGTTGCTCCCGCAGAGCCATCAGATATAAACTGTCTTGTTGCTAGGAGACAATTGGAATGCGAGGCGGGCTTCCCAGGCATCCATCCTCGAACGTTGGTCTGGACTCATCCATATGGGATGTCCTGGAGCTATCCAACAGGTCTCAATTGTCCCGCAGAAGGAATCCTAGGAGGGGGCATCCCACCACTCCAAACGTGGGAAAACCTCCACGGCCTCGAGATTCGGCTCCCTTCATAAGGGGGCCGTCATGAACAGAAAATCCAAGCTGAGCCAACGTCTGGTACT
>NW_026755012.1:0-571 GCF_022355385.1 Mustela nigripes
GCATGGAGCATGAGAGTCTCATATTCCATGCTAAAATGATAGCTATTTTTATACTTATAATAATTCTAATAATAGTAATTAAATTGTTCAAAATGGTAATATTCATTTATATTGAGGCATGGTATTGACTATTCATAGACACATTTACCAAAATAAATTTCATTTTACTTTACACCCTCTGAGGATATATATTCCCTAATTCAATATGAATCTCATTATGAATAATAATTATCATAATAAATATGCTGATTTTTCTTCTATTTATTTTTAGGGAGGTATCCTTTACTGTTGAACATAAAGAAACTTAAGCAAGTCTGTCTTATTCAAAATTTGCATGCTGCTTTCTTATGAAACTAGATTATAGAGTTGTATGAAATAAATTCATTCAGTTAAGACATTTATGTTTGGAAAACTGGGTGGTCAGTTTAGTATTTCAAAAGAAGATTTTAAATTTAAACCTTAAAACTGAGCTCTTTCAGCCTTATTTATAGACCATCCTTCATGCTTCATAAGTACTCCTCCACTGTAAACTAAGTAATAGTTTTTGTCACAGTGTATATAACGAAAATGG
>NW_026755012.1:671-1242 GCF_022355385.1 Mustela nigripes
GCATGGAGCATGAGAGTCTCATATTCCATGCTAAAATGATAGCTATTTTTATACTTATAATAATTCTAATAATAGTAATTAAATTGTTCAAAATGGTAATATTCATTTATATTGAGGCATGGTATTGACTATTCATAGACACATTTACCAAAATAAATTTCATTTTACTTTACACCCTCTGAGGATATATATTCCCTAATTCAATATGAATCTCATTATGAATAATAATTATCATAATAAATATGCTGATTTTTCTTCTATTTATTTTTAGGGAGGTATCCTTTACTGTTGAACATAAAGAAACTTAAGCAAGTCTGTCTTATTCAAAATTTGCATGCTGCTTTCTTATGAAACTAGATTATAGAGTTGTATGAAATAAATTCATTCAGTTAAGACATTTATGTTTGGAAAACTGGGTGGTCAGTTTAGTATTTCAAAAGAAGATTTTAAATTTAAACCTTAAAACTGAGCTCTTTCAGCCTTATTTATAGACCATCCTTCATGCTTCATAAGTACTCCTCCACTGTAAACTAAGTAATAGTTTTTGTCACAGTGTATATAACGAAAATGG
>NW_026755013.1:0-1242 GCF_022355385.1 Mustela nigripes
GCTAATGCTGGCCTCATAGAAGGAGTTTGAGAGTTTTCCTTCCATTTCTATTTTTTAGAAACAGTTTGAGAGTAATAGGAGTTAAGTCTTCTTTAAATGCCTGTTATAATTCCCCTTGGAAGCTTTCTAGGCCTGGACTTTTGTTTGTTGAGAGATTTTTTATTACTGATTCAATTTTTTTGCTGGTTATCAGTCTGTTAAAATGTTTTATTTCTTCCTGTTTCAGTTTTAATAATTAGTATGCTTCTAGAAATTTATTAATTTCTTCCAGATGGCCCAGTTTTTTGGCTTGGAGTTTTTCATAATCTTCTCTTATATTTGTATTTCTGTGATGTAGGTTGTAATCTCTACTCTTTTATTCATGATTTTATTTATTTGGGTCCTATCTCTTCTTTTTGAAAATTCTGCTAGTGGGTTATCAATCTTTTTAATTTTCTGAAAGAGATAGCTCTTGGTTTTGTTGATCTATTCTACTGTGTTTTTGTTGTTGTTGTTGCTGTTCTTATATCATTTATTTCTTCTCTAATCTCTATTATTTCCCTTCTTCTGAAGGCTGTAAGCTTTATTCATTGTTCTTTTCTAGCTCCTTTAATTGTAAGGTTAAGTTGTCTATTTGAGACTTTTCTTGCTTCCTGGGGTAAGACTCTTTCTATATACTTCCTCCATAGAACCACCGTTGCTTCACCTCAAAGGATTGGAACTGCCATGTTTGTTGTTATTGTTGTTGTTGTTGTTGTTTTAAGATTTCATCAATTTATTTGATCGAGAGAGATCACAAGCAGGCAGAGAGGCAAGCGGGGTGGGGTGGTGAGCAGAGAGCCTGACGGGAGACTTGATCCCAGGACCCTGAGATCATGACCTGAGCTGAAGGCAGAGGCCTAACCCACTGAGCCACCCAGGTGCCCCTGCCATGTTTTGTTTACATTTGTTTTCATATTTTTTTTCTTCTCCTTTAATTTCCTGGTTAACCATTCTTTTAAGATTTTATTTATTTATTTGAGAAAGAGAGAGAAAGTGAGAGAGAGTGAGAGCACAAGCTGGGGGGAGAGGCAGAGGGAGAAGGAGAATTTAGTCCATTTACATTCAGAGTAATTATTGATCAAGAATAATTTAGTATCATTGTATTACCTGTAAAGTCACTGTTTTTGGAGATTTCATTATTCCTTTCTAGTGTTTGTTGCTTTTAGTCTTTGCCTCCCACTCAAGAGTCCCCTTTAATATTTCTTGCATGATTGGTTTAGT
>NW_026755014.1:0-1242 GCF_022355385.1 Mustela nigripes
TACCGTAACCATGACTCAAACCTAACCAGGACCATGAACCTGACCCTAATCCTAACCCTGATGCTGACCTAACCCGGACCCTAACCCTACCCCTGACCGTGACAGTGTGCTTGACCCTAACCCTAAACCTAATGGTAACTCTAACCATGACCCCAATAAGGATCCTGAACCTACACCTCATGCTGACCTTGAACCTAACACTAACCCCTACCCTAAACCAAACCCTAACCCCGACCTTACGCTGTCTAACCCTAAACCTAACCCTAACCATAACACTACTTCTAACTCTAACCCAAAACCCCATCCCAACCCTACCGCCAAAACCGAACTGTGACATTGAACCGAACCTTGACCCTATTCCAAAGCCTGACCCTCAACCTGACCCTGGCCCTGACCTTTACCTGACCCTGACTCTGAACCTAATCCTAACCCTGACACTAACTCTGACCACTACATAGCCCTGTCCCTGACCCGATTGTGGACTTTAAACCAATACCTGAACCTAACCCTAAAAAGGACACTGGTGCTAAACTTCACCCTGACCCTGACCCAGACCATGACGATAACCTAACCCTGACCCTTACAGTGACCCCGACAATCAACTGAACACTAAACCTGACCCTGATGTGAGACTGAACCTAACTCTGACCCTAAATATAATCCTGAACCTGACACTAACATAGGCCCTCCCCCGAATCCTATCTCTGAACCTAACCCTAACAGTAACCCCTAACCCTACCACAGACCCTGACCCTAACAAGTTCTAACCCTAACCGTCAACCTAACGCTAAATGTAGAATTAACCCTAAATATTAACAAAAACCCTGACCCTATACGTGACTATGATCATAACCCTAACCCTGAACTTTGCCTATACCAGACCCGGACCCTAAATCTGACCCTGGCCCTGACCCTAAACCTAACCATGACCCTAACAATGACCACTACATAACCTTGTCCCTGACCCGAATGTGAACTTTAAACCAATACCTGATCCTGACAGTAAACCTGACACTGGTCCTAGACTTCACCCTGACCCCGAATCAGGCAAAGACCAGAAACCTAACCCTGACCCTAACAGTGACCCTGAACCTGAACCTAACACTAACCCTGACACTGCATGGGAGCCTGAACCTATCTCTAACCCTAAAAGTAACCCTGACCCTGACACTAACATGGTCCCTGACCTGAAACCTAATGCTGAACCTAACCCTAAAACTAACCCCTAACATTATCCCTGAC
>NW_026755015.1:0-1241 GCF_022355385.1 Mustela nigripes
AATAGCACTGGTGATAATGGACATCCCTGCCATGTTCCTGACCTTAGGGGAAAAGATCTGTTTTTCCCCAGTGAGAATGATATTCGCTGTGGGTTTTCATAGATGGCTTTGATGATATTGAGGTATCAATATCCCTCTATCCCTACACTTTGAAGAGTTTTGATCAAGCAATGATGCTGTACTTTGTCAAATGCTTTTTCTGCATCTATTGAGAGTATCATATTGTTCTTGTTCTTTCTTTTATTAATGTATTGTATCATGTTGATTGACCTGCAGATGTTGAACGAACCTTGCAGGCCTGGAATAAATCCCACTTGGTTGTGGTGAATAATCCTTTTAATGTACTGTTGGATCCTACTGGCAAGTATTTTGGTGAGAATTTTCACATCTGTGTTCAGCAAGGATATTGATCTGTAATTCTCCTTTTTGATGGTGTCTTTGTGTGGTTTTGGGATCAAGGTAATGCTGGCCTCATGAAATGACTTTGGAAGTTTTCCTTCCATTTCTATTTTTTGAAACAGTTTCAGGAGTGTAAGTATTAATTCTTCTTTAAATGTTTGGTAGAATTCCCCTGGGAAGCCGTAAGGCCCTGGGCTCTTGTTTGTTGGGAGATTTTTGATGACTGCTTCAATCTCCTTACTGGATATGGGTCTGTTAAGGTTTCCTGTTTCTTATGGTTCAGATTGGATAGTTTATATGTCTCTAAGAATGCACCCATTGCTTCCAGATTGTCCAATTTGCTGGCATATGGTTGCTCATAATATGTTCTTATAATTGTTTGCATTTCTTTGGTGTTGGTTGTGGTCTCTCCTCTTTCATTCATGATTTTATTTATTTGGGTCATTTCTCTTTTCTTTTTGATAGTCTGGCCTGGGGTTTATCAATCTTATTCATTCTTTCAAAGAACCAGCTCCTAGTTTCGTTGATATGCTGAACTGTTCTTTTGGCTTCTATTTCATTGATTTCTGCTCTGATCTTTATTATTTCTCTTCTCCTGCCACAGTCAGGCTTTCTTTGGTGTTTTTTCTCCAGCTCCTTCAGGTGTAGGGTTAGGTTGTGTACTGAGACCTCTCTTGTTTGTTGAGAAAGGCTTGTATCGCTATATTTTCCTCTCAGGACCGCCTTTGCGGTGTCCCACAGACTTTGGCCTGTTGTGTTTTCTTATCATGTGTTTCCATGAATTTTTTTCAATTCTTCTTTAATTTCGTGTTGACCCATTCATTCTTTAGTAGGATGCTCTT
>NW_026755016.1:0-1241 GCF_022355385.1 Mustela nigripes
AGGACTCTACTCTGGAATCCCTCATTTGGTGGGACACCTGAGGTTGAAAAACAAAACAAAAGAAATCAACAATAACAGAACAACGGACTACTTCCATCCCACAGAATGACCCCAACTCATTGGACGGGGCGAAACCCCCAGAGAGTAACTTCGTCCATTTCCCATGAAGTCACCCAGAAATTTCACGACCATGAGTGAAAGGATATCCAGAGACAAAAACTTGAGCAAGAGCCTAACACTCGCCCTTTTTTCATATCTCGAAGACTTTCCCTCATGATCTGTAGATCAGTCCTGCCATACCTATGACTCGAAACATAAGACGAGTTTGAGTTTTCAGACAACTGTCCAAACAGCCCTGGCCTACACACCTTACAGGCTCAGGCCCCTGGAGCCAAACCCGACGACTGTGCTTGCCCTCTCCAAGGTTATTGTATGTGTCCATTCCAATGGCCACAAACCTACTAATAGGATAATCCTCCAAAATCCCTGCGGCCATCCCAATATTTGTGGCTTCCCAGGAAAACAGGGGCAATCTGGGCCAATCTGGCACCTAACTGCCTTCAGACCCAGAGACTGATGTCCCCAGAGGTAAAAAGGAATGAACAGGCCCCTAGGCACCTATCGGATCCATTGCTTTGGTTTCCAGGGATCTCTCCTCAGAGGCCTGGATTTCAATAACAGCATTTGGCTGTTTCTTGACTCACTCATCAGAACAAATCTCATCTACACATGGGAACCTTGCACGATGGATCTTTGTGCAATCCTCTCTTTAGGAGAACCCTTCAGTGCGCCAGTGCCACCGCTTCATTCCAAGGTCTCCATAGACACAAAATCATATTAGGACACATCCATGGGAGAGTCCATTTCAACTCAGCCTCCACGGTTGCTCCCTCAGATCCAGCGGATCTAACCTGTCTTGTTGTTTGGAGACAATTGGAATGCGAGGTCGGCTACCCAGCCATCCATCCTTATACCCGGCTAGGAATCGTTGTCCTGGAGCCATCCAACAGGTTTCAATTGTCCTGCTGAAGAATCTTTGCAGTTGGGAGCTTCTCAGAACTCCCATCGTGGGAAAACCCCCATGGCCTCGTGATCCACACCCCCCTTCAAGAAGTGGCCATCAGGAACAGAATGTCCAACCTGAGCGTTCGTCTATTCCTCGCCCTGACTTCAGATGCACGAGATCTCCATTCAGGTCTGTAGATTGTGCCTGCCATATCCTCACCCAGAAACCAAGGCCT
>NW_026755017.1:0-1241 GCF_022355385.1 Mustela nigripes
GCTGAGTTGAAATGGACTTTCCTGAGGATGGGTCTAATGTGTGTTTGTGTCCATGAGGGCCTTGGAATGGGGCGGTGGCACCGGGACCCTGAAGTATTCTCCTAAGCTTTTGACATAGCTCCCGTGCACATGTTTCCTTGTGGAGACGAGGTTTGTTCTGATGGGTGCCTCTGGAAAACCCCAATGCTGGTATTGGAACCCAGGGATTTGAGGAGACATGCCTGTAAACCAAAGCAATGGATCCTATTTTGGCCTAGGGTCCTGTCTGGTTCAATCTTCTTCTCTGAGGACATCCATCTAGTGTATGAGTGGAGGTAGATGCTCAGCTGGTGACAGACTGAACTTTTTGTCCCGGGTGACCTATACTATTGGGATGGCCTCAGGGACTTTGGAGGGTTCTCCTAATTTGTACAATTTTGGACAATGGAATGGGCAGAATTCCCGTGGATTGGGTAGGCACAGTCCTAATGTGTGGCTCCAGGGTCCCCAGACTGGATGGTGTGTGGCCCAGGACTTTGAGGACAGAGGTCTGAAAACACAAACTCAGCATATGTTTGGGGACGTAGGTATGGCAGGCCCGATCTACAAACCATGAGAAGACATCTTCAGGATATGAAGATAGTGCGAGTCTGAGGCGCTTGCTCAGGCTTTTGTCTCTGGAGTTTGTTTCAGCGATGGCCGTGGAATGTCGAGGAGGCCTCATGGGGCATGGACGAATCTTGCTCTCCGTGGATATGGCCCGATCCCAATTGTTTTTCGTCAATCTGCTGGATGGAGTACTGCTTTCAGGATTGATACCTCAGGTGTCCGACCAAAAGCGGAATTCCAATGCAGAGCCCTGGGGAAGAGTGAAGGGACAACCTGAACTATGGTTAAAAATTGGGGCCTATGGGCATCGCAAGCCCAAATTGCTGTCTCTTCATCCAGCCACTGAGAGGCCTTACCTGAGCACTGGGCTAAGGCTGAGGGTCACAATGTGTGTTTGTCACCTATGTGGCCCCTGAGCAATGGTGGGGTCTCATCGGACACACAGGTATCCACTACACTGAACATTATACAACAAGCCTAACACAAGGTTTCTTGCCATCGGGAAGGAGTTCTGATTTCTGCATCATTTTCAAACATGGGCAGTGATTGGAGATATGGTCTAGATTCTAAATCCTGAAAACCGAGGCTGGGAAGAGATAATGATAGAAGGCAATGGCTGGTCCGATGTGCTCAGTGAGCGGCCAGCTGTTTGG
>NW_026755018.1:0-1241 GCF_022355385.1 Mustela nigripes
CAGTAATGCACTGTCTGACACAACCTGAGCCAGGACCTCCTGAGCAACACCCAGACAGCTGACCGCACACTGAGCACATCAGACCCGCCATGGCCTTAGGTCATCATCTCTTCCCTACCTCAGTTTTCAGCCTCAGAACGTAGACCCAATCTCCCATCACTGCCCAGGGGTGACTGTGATGCAGAGATCAGAACTCCTGCTTACCCAAGGCAAGAAACCCTGTGGTGGCCATGTTGTCCTACGTTCAGTGTAGGAGAAACCAGCATTCTCCCTGAGGTCACGACCATTCTTAAGTGCGACGAGGGCATAAACACGCATTGTGACCCTCAGCGTGATTCTTGACCTCTAGTAAATCCTCTCAGTGGCTGGACCATTAGATGTCATAATGGGCTTGACATGTCCCTAGGCCCCAATTTTTAACCAGATTTCTGGTTGTCCAGTCGCCCCTCCCAGGGCTCTACTCTGGAATCCCTCATTTGCTGGGACACCTGAGGTTGAAAAACAAAACAAAACAAATCAATAACAACAGTAAAACGGACTTCTACCATCCCACAGAATGACACCAAACTGTTTGAACGGGGCCAAACCCCCAGAGAGTATGACTCGCCATTTCCCATGATGTCACCCGGAAATTTCACGACCATGAGTGACACGATATCCAGAAACAAAAAATTGATCAAGAGCCTCACACTCGCCCTTTTTTCATATCCCGAAGAGTTCTCCTCATTTCTGTAGATCAGTCGTGCCATAACTATGACCCGAAACATGAGCCGAGTTTGTGTTTTCAGACAACTGTCCAAAGCCCTGGCCTACACACCCTACAGGCTCAGGCCCCTGGAGCCAAACCTGACGACTATGCTTGCCCTCTCCAAGGGAATTATATGTGCCCATTCCAATGGCCACAACCCTACTAAGAGGTTAAACCTCCAAAGTCCCTGAGGCCATCCCAATATTTGTGGCTTCCCAGGACTAACAGGGGCAATATGGACCCATCTGAGCACCTACCTGCTCTCAGACCGGAAGACTGATGTCCCCAGAGGTAATAAGGAATGAACAGGCCCCTAGGCACCTATCGGATCCATTGCTTTGGTTTCCAGGCATATCTCCTCAGAGGCCTGGATTTCAATAACAGCATATGGCTTTTTTGACTCACCCAACAGAACAAATCTCATCTACACATGGGAAACTTGCACGATGGAGCTGTGTGAAAGCCTCTCTTTAGGAGAACCCTTCAGGGCCCC
>NW_026755019.1:0-1241 GCF_022355385.1 Mustela nigripes
AGGGTCCTGGGATGGAGCCTCATATTGGGCTCTCTGCTCAGCTGGGAGTCTGCCTCTCCCTCTTTCTCTGCCTGCCTCTCTATCTACTTGTGATCTCTCTATCAAGTAAATTTTGAAAAACAATTACCCATCATGATAGCTAAAGCCGGAATGTGGGTTAGCAGGAGAGAACAGAACCCTGGGAAGCTGTAAGCACAAGCAATTTTGTTCCTACTCTCTTCCAATGATCTCCATTGGTGCTCATGCACAAGACCAGGGGCAAAGTGGGAGGCTGAGGAGATCCTTCCTTGATGGGCAGGACTAGAGGAATAAAGAGATGATCATGGTGAGAAAAGCCTAAAGCTCCAAGCCTAAAAGTCTTGATGAAATAAAATTCTAAAACACCTTAAACATCAAAGGAAATTCTACTACCCTGGGGACTTTTCATTATGGCTAAAAAAGTAAAAGAGAAAATCCTACTCCTGACAGGGGGCAACACACATTCCTGCATCCAGAATTCCATACAGTAGCATCCCATACCAATCCCATATGTACTCATGAGGAAAGGCAGAAAAAATGTTCCAGCACAAAACCTGCAAAATATACAAGGCAGAGGCTGGCTGGCATAGGGACAAGGAGCAGGATCACAGAGGAAACTCCACCCTTGAGAGCCAGGGACATGAAGCCCACTTAGGACTAAGGCTGGATCAGGAGAAGACACAACACCAGCAGGGTAAAAATAGCCAGACATGCAATAACATTTCTGGAGGAGAGGAAAAAATGTGAAGAGATACTCACGCCATGGCACAAGAAAAAATGAAGCCCAAGGGTACAAGAAAATCTCAAGAAAAACTTGGGGCACCTGGGTGGTTCAGATGGGTTAAGCATCTGCTTTGGGCTCAGGTCATGATCTCTGGGTCCTGGGTTTGAGCCCTGTGTCAGGTTCCTGGCTCAGCAGAGAGTCTACTTCTCTCTCTCCCTCTGCTTCTCTCCCCTGCTCATGTTCTCTCTGTGTCTCTCTGTCTCAAATGAATAAATAAATAAATAAATAAAATTTTAAAACGAAAGAAAATCTCTCCAGCACACCAGATTCAACATAAACACAAGGAAACAGTAGAGCAATTTGACTCTAGTCTTGCATCAAGAGTAAATATAGCAACAAAAATTCCAAATTCAGCTCACCTCCTGACTCTATAGACCCAACACCTTATACTAAGGATACAGCAGAAGACACCTACACATTTCCAGGCCTAAATCTCATT
>NW_026755020.1:0-1241 GCF_022355385.1 Mustela nigripes
TCCTGGGTCAAATTACACAACTCGGACAATTTTGGATCACTACAGCCCTTTGTTTTTCTGTCCACCTTAAGCCTTCTGGGTGACCAACAGCTATCTAAAACTCATGTTGCTGCCATATGCTGTTGTTCTGCTTCATCTTCCCAGTAAAGTTCAGTATTTTTCCCTGAAGTTTGGTTTATCAGTATCTCCAGTGTCTATCTCCAGCTCGGGTCACGATCCCAGGTCCTGGGATCAAGTCCCACTCTGGACTTCCTACTCTGCGGGAAGCCTGCTTCTGCTATGCCTCCCATCTCTTATGAATAAATAAAGAAAATTTTTAAAAATTAAAAAAAACCATTTCTATCTTCCCACTTTTAAAGATTAATTCTAGGAATTATTGCTATAAATCCAAGTGTCCTATCTCTTTCTTAAAAAGTCTTCTCCAGGGAATCTGGGTGTCTCAGTTGATTAAATGTCTGACTCAAGATTTTGGCTCAAGTCATGATCTCAGGGTCATGGGATTGAGCCCTAGTGAGGCCTCTGCGCTCAATGAGGAGTCTGCTTCTCTCCTTTTCCCTTTGTCACATCCCCCTACTCACATGTGCACACACGTGTTGTCTCTCTGTCTGTCTCTCAATGAATAAATAAACAAATCTTTAAAAAGTCTTCTACAAAGGGAGTTTGAGAAATAGTCCAGTAAGGGGCTGGAAGAAAATATTATAAGTTTTATTCATATTTCATGTCATCCATTTAACTGTTTAGCTTTTGTATGTGATTTATAATGTGCATAATAATTTAGTAGAGTAGTAGAGTCTATAATTTATCAAAAATTTGCTTAAATTGGTGGTATGTCTGCAAATATTTTTGTATGTATGTATGTATTTATTTATTTATTTTTGTGAAAGAGAGGTGCACAGTAATAAAAGGAGATCACTGCTCCAGGGACCCAGATATTTCCCCAAGTCCTGTTTCCTTCCATTCCCTCTGGGCTTCATTAGACCCCCTTAACACCAATATTGTCCCTAAAACATGCCCTCTGCAGCACCAAGTTCGAATGCTTAACTCAGGCCATCACTGCAGGCTGTACCAGGATGACCTTAGGGAAAAAAGTGGTGGGTCTCACGGGTTTGCAGTGTCACCCCCATGAACAGTCTTTTGTTCTGAACAGCTAGTGCAGCCCACGTTTGCATTCACAGGCTCTGGCACCAGAGTGGACGTAGATCCCAGCTGGCCCCTCAGTAGCAATATGGCTTTGGGAAAGT
>NW_026755021.1:0-1241 GCF_022355385.1 Mustela nigripes
AAGGAGAACCCTCCAAAGTCCCTGAGGCCATCCCAATAGTATAGGTCGCCCGGGACAAAAAAGGGCTGTGTGACACCAGCTGAGCATCTACCTCCACTCATACCCTAGATGGATGTCCCCAGAGAAGAAGATTGAACCAGACAGGACCCTCGGCCAAAATCAGATCCATTGCTTTGGTTTACAGGTATGTCTCCTCAAAACCCTGGATTCCAATCCCAGCATTGGGGTTTTCCTGAGGCACCCATCAGAACCAAACACGTCTCCACAAGGAAACTTGTGCATGGGAGATATGTCAAAAGTTTAGGAGAATACTTCAGGGTCCCGATGCCACCGCCCCATTCCAAGGCTCTCATGGACACAAACACACATTAGACCCATCCTCAGGAAAGTCCATTTCAACTCAGCCACCACGGTTGCTCCCGCAGAGCCATTAGATCTAAACTGTCTTGTCGCTAGGCGACAATTGGAATGCGAGGTGGGCTTCCCAGGCATCCATCCTCGAACGTTGGTCTGGACTCATTTATATGGGATGTCCTGGAGCTGTCCAACAGGTCTCAATTGTCCCGCAGAAGGAATCCTAGGAGGGGGCATCGCACCACTCCCAACGTGGGAAAACCTCCACGGCCTCGAGATTCGGCTCCCTTCATGAAGGGGCCTTCATGAACAGAAAATCCAAGCTGAGCCAACGTCTGATCCTCGCTCTGAATTCAGATGCATGAGATATTGCTTCAGATCTTCAGGAGGAACATGCTGTGCTCTCGCCCTGAATCCCAAGTCTAGCTTGTGTTCTCAGACTTCCGTCCTCACACTCCTGACCCGAAGCCCACAAGTTTGGCAATTCCGGACCATCATTGCAGCACTCTGCCTGACCTCGAGAAACAAAATATTACCCAATGAGCTGCCCGGGCATATTAAATGAGAATAAACCTACACGGCACTCGAATGTACCCAAATTATATAGTCTAACCTGGGCAGTAATGCACTGTCTGACACACGCTGAGCCGGGAACTCCTGAGCAACACCCAGACAGCTACCGCACCCTGAGCCCATAAGACCTGCCCTGGTCTTAGGTCATCATCTCTTCCCTACCATAGTTTTCAGGCTTCAGAACCTAGACCTTATCTCCAATCACTGCCCAGGGGTGAGTGTGATGCAGAAATCAGAACACTTCCTTACCCATGGCAAGAAACCTTATGGTCGGCATGTTGTCCAACGTTCAGTGTAGGGGAAACCAGCATTCA
>NW_026755022.1:0-1241 GCF_022355385.1 Mustela nigripes
TACAAGTCTCAGTGACAAAGAGAAAATTCTGAAAGCAGCCCGGGAAAAGAAGTCTGTAACATACAAGGGTAAAAATATTAGATTGGCAGCAGACTTATCCACAGAGACCTGGCAGGCCAGAAAGAGCTGGCATGATATATTCAGTGCACTAAATGAGAAAAACATGCAGCCAAGAATACTATATCCAGCTAGGCTATTATTGAAAATAGAAGGAGAGATTAAAAGCTTCCAGGACAAACAAAAACTGAAAGAATTTGCAAACACCAAACCAGCTTTACAGGAAATATTGAAAAGGATCCTCTAAGCAAAGAGAGAGCCAAAAAGTAGTAGATCAGAAAGGGACAGAGACAATATACAATAACAGTCACCTTACAGGCATTACAATGGCACTAAATTCATATCTCTCAATAGTTACCCTGAATGTTAATGGACTAAATGCCCCAATCAAAAGACACAGAATATCAGAATGGATAAAAAAACAAAACCCATCTATATGTTGCCTCCAAGAAACTCATTTTAAACCCGAAGACACCTCCAGATTTAAAATGGGGGGGGGGGAGAATTTACCATGCTAATGGACATCAGAGGAAAGCAGGAGTGGCAATCCTTATATCAGGTCAATTAGATTTTAAGCCAACGACTATAATAAGAGATGAGGTAGGACACTATATCATACTCAAAGGATCTGTCCAACAAGAAGATCTAACAATTTTAAATATTGATGTCCCTAATGTGGGAGCAGTCAAATATATAAACCAATTAATAACAAAATCAAAGAAACACACCAACAATAATACAATAATCATAGGGGACTTTAACACTCCCTTCACAGAAATGGACAGATCATCCAGCAAAAGATCAACAAGGAAATAAAGGCCTTAAATGACACACTGGACCAGATGGACATCACAGATATATTCAGAACATTTCATCCCAAAGCAACAGAGTACACATTTTTCTCTAGTGCACATGGAACATTCTCCAGAATAGATCACATCCTTGGTCCTAAATCAGGTCTTCACCGGTATCAAAAGATTGGGATCATTCCCTGCATATTTTCAGACCACAATGATCTGAAGCTAGAATTCCATCACAAGAAGAAATTTGGAAAGAACCCAAATAAATGGAGACTAAACAGCATCCTTCTGAAGAATGAATGGGTCAACCAGGAAACTAAAGAAGAATTGAAAAAATTCATGGAAACAAATGATAATGAAAACACAATGGTTCAAAATCTGTGT
>NW_026755023.1:0-1241 GCF_022355385.1 Mustela nigripes
AGATGAAGTTTCCAATATCCTGGCCAAGGAGTGAGTCTGTCGCAGTGAGAGTGTCAAGATTTGCAGTTCTAAACTTTTTAGTAAAGTGGCTTATTAAACATACAGCTAACTATGGCCCGGGGTTCCTACTTTTGTAATAACTTTTTTCTGAAACTCAAAAAGGGGAAAGGGGCTCTCTGCACCACGTGCCAGTCGGGGAGGAACATCATCGTCACATTACAGGGTGTTTTTGGAGCCTGTTATCCTTTTAGTACGACATCCCTCCCACCCTGAGACAACACCAGGCCTCTTTCCGCCAACAGAAGTTGAGTTTTTCCCTTTCCCTCTTCCTTCTTTCGAGGGCAGAGCTCAGGGCTTCTCCAGAGATTCCATCCTAAGTTCGTAGATCTCACCGAGCCGACCACATTCCCCTCCCCATGGGCACCAGGAAATGCCGGAAACATCTGTATCTGCACCTGGACATGGGACCTTGGATTCCAGCTACAGTTACTTGTGCTGTGGTAACAATGACATCATGTCACGTTTCAGGACATTTTCGTAAATAAGGCCTCGGGTCGGGATGCTCAGGGTAGGAAAGGGGTGGGTCCGCCCCTGGGCAGAGTGGCATACCTTCTCTCTCCTCCTGGCCTTTGTACGTGTTGGAGATGCCCTGTTCCTTCCTCTTCACCTGAGTAATCATCATCTCTGCTTCCAGAAGCAGCTCAGGGGGCCACCTCCATCAGAGGGGCCACCTCCTCCCCAAACCCGCTGGATCAGGTGACCCTCCCCAAAATTCCATATAAATCCCTGTGAACCTTGATCCCACTGCTTCCCAGAGGCTCTTTCTCCTTGTCTTTACTTTGTCTCTCCTGCTGGACCCCAGGAGACAGGTCTCACTCATCATTTTATCCCAGCAGGGTTCAATATGTTGCTGAATTAACACATGGCATGTCCCGCACATCGCTGGCAGCTGGATGAACTGGAACACAGTGTGGCAGCATGTACTGAAGCAGGGGTTCTCAGAGCATCAGGGGGCTCAGTCGGTGAAGCATCTGCCTTTGGCTCAGGTCATGATCCTAAGGTCCTGGGATCCAGCCCTGCGCCAGTCTACCTACTCAACAGGGAGTTGGCTTCTCCCTCTCCCTCCTCCTCTCCCCTCCCTCTCAAATAAATAAATAAAATCTTTTCAAAAAATAAATTTAAAATAAATTAAAAAAAATTAAGCAGTTGTTCTCAGCTGCAGGTGATTTGGCTCCCCAGGG
>NW_026755024.1:0-1241 GCF_022355385.1 Mustela nigripes
TGCCCATTCCAATGGCCACAACCCTACTAAAAGGATAAACCTCCAACGTCCCTGAGGCCATCCCAATATTTGTGGCGTCCCAGGACAAACAGGGGCAATCTGTGCTCATCTGTGCACCTCCTGTCACTCAGACCCGAAGACTGATGCACTGTCTGAAGGGCCCATCAGGGACAGAATGTCCAACCTGAGCGATCATCTGATCCTCGACCTGACTTCTGATGCATGAGACCTCGATTCAGGTCTGTAGATTGTGCCTGCCATATCCTCACCAAGAAACCTAGGCCTAACTTGGGATCTCAGACTTCCGTCCTCAGACTACTGGCCCACATGCCCTCCAGTTTGGCAATCCAGAACTACAATGCAGCGCTCTGCCTGCCCTCCAGAAGAAAAACATTGCCCTCTGGGGCTACCCAGGAACACCAAATGAGGATCAACAGGGCACGCAATTCGGCTGTACCCTAAATATATAGGCTGACCTGGGCACTAATGCCCTTTCTGACACAGCTTGATCCTGGACCTCCTGTCCCCACCCAGAGAGCTGGCCGCACACTGAGCACATCGGACCCGCCATGGTCTTAGGTCGTCATCTCTTCTCAACCTTGGTTTTCAGGCTTCAGAACCTAGACCTTATCTCCAATCACGGCCCGGGTTTGAAAATGATGCAGAAATCAGAACTCTTTCCCCATGGCAAGAAACCTTGTGGTGGCATGTTGTCCAAGGTTCAGTGTAGTGGAAACCAGGGTGCCCGATGAGGCCCCGACCATGCTTGCGGGCCACATTGCTCACAAACACACATTGTGAAACCTCAGCCTGAGCCCAGTCCTCAGGTAAGGCCTCTCAGTGGCTGGATGGCGAGACAGCATATTGGGCTTGCCATGCCCCTAGGCCCTAATTTTTAACCATAGTTCGGGTTGTCCCATCACTCTTCCCCAGGGCTCTGCTTTGGATTTCCTCTTTTGGTGGGATACAGGTTGTAACAAACCTGAAAGGAGTCCTCCCATCCCACAGATTGACGAAAAACAATTGGGATCGGGCCAAATCCACCGAGAGCAAGATTCGTCCATGGCCCATGAGGCCTCACCAACATTCCACGGCCATCGGTGATAAAAAATCCAGAGACAAAAGGCTGAAAGAGCGCCTCAGACTCGCTCATTCTTCATATCCTGAAGAGTTCGTCAGATAAGAACCTACACAGCACTCGAAAGCACCCAAAATATATAGTCTAACCTGGGCACTAATGC
>NW_026755025.1:0-1241 GCF_022355385.1 Mustela nigripes
TTAGTTCTTTTATTAATGAAATTGGTAATTTCTTCAAGTTTCTGGTGAGGTTGGTGGGGTAATCAACTGAAAGGTTTCTAAAAACTCTGCCCTCTTAATAAATATGAAGGAGAGGAAAGTGTGTGTGTTTGTGTGTAGGACTTGTGAATTTCAGGTTTACCAAGTTTGTGGAAAGGTTGACAAAATCTGCATAATCCTTGTTGATGAGCTCGACCATGGCTATTTTAAGAAGTTTATAGTAGAGTTCCTGATCTCCTCTTAGTTCCTCCAGCTGGACACACTTCCTAAGTCAGACACAAAGTGATCGACATCGAAATCTTCCTGAAAATCAAACCAGAAAGAAAAAATGATTGCACTGATACCACATTTTACATAGAAAAATAAGATCAGAGAAAGAATAAGAGGCCGTATTACTGCAGGGGAACACACACAGGACATCAGGGGGTCTGCTCCCTTCCTAAGATTATGGGAAAGGGGGCCCCTCACCAAGACCATTCTCTCCTATTGCCTAACTCTACAGGCATTTTATTTCTTTTAATTATACATTTCAAAGAGGCTCTTCTCAAAATAGAAACAGCTTTTTCTTCTTAATTTTAAAAGTAACAAATGCTCACTGTCAAACTTTCAACTAACCAAGAAATACTTATGTAAGAGAGAAAAAAAAATCACCCACTCTCTAATGCTCTGCAGTTAAGCACTGTTAATGTTTATTTTTCTTCGCTATTTAACACAGCGATTCACATCATTCCAGACTTTGTTTTGGTCTTTCTCTTTACTTTTTTGTTTTTTTTAAGATTTTATTTATTTGAGAGAGAGAGACGGAGAGAACAAGTGGGAGGAGGGGCAGAGGGAGAAGCCGGCTCTCTGCTGAGCTGGGAGCCTGATGCCAGGGTTCATTCCAAGACCCTGAAATCAAGATCTCAACCGAAGGCAGACGCTTAACTGACTGAGCCACCCAGGTGCCATAGTCTTTCTCTTTAAAATATAAATTACTTTTGGGGTGCCTGGCTGGTTCAGTGGGTTAAGGCCTCTGTCGTTAGCTCAGGTCATGATCCCAGGGTTATGGGTTCAAGCCCGCATTGGGCTTTCTGCTCAGCAGGGAGCCTAATTCCCTGTCTCTCTCTCTACCTGCCTCTCTGCCTACTTGTGATCTCTGTCTAATAAATAAATAATTTAAAAAAAAATAAAAAATCTATTACTTTTTAAAGAAACTGACATATAATGGACACATGTTAGTTTCA
>NW_026755026.1:0-1241 GCF_022355385.1 Mustela nigripes
GTGTATTCCAGTTGTCAGTACCCACTGCTATGCTCCAGAATCCCTCTTCCGGGGGGACACATGAAGCAGAAAACAGGACTCTTCCCTTCCCACAGAATGACCCCAAACTCTTGGGGGCTGGACAAACTACCAGAGAGGGAGACTTCTACGACCCATGAGGCAACTCCTACATTAAACGGCCATTGTGGACAAAATATCCAGTGAGAAAAGACTGAGCGACTGCCTCCCTCTCACCCTTCTTTCATATCCAGAGGAGCTCCCCTCACGGACTGTAGATCAGGCCTGCCATAACCTCGGCCCCAAACCTGAGCTGAGTTTGGGTTTTTTGATGTCTGTCTGCACAGCCGTGGCCCACACCACCTCCAGGCTGGGGTCTCTGGAGCCACACCACAGAACTGTGCCTGCTCTCTCCTAAGAAACTGCCCGTTCCATTGGCCACAACTCTACAAAATAGTAGAAACCGTAGGTCCCCAAGGACATCCCACTACCGCAAGCCGCACTGGACAAACAGGGGCATTATGACACCAGCTGAGCAACTACTACCTCCATGCAGCCACACAGACTGATATCCGCAGAGACAGAAGATTGAACCAGACAGGCCTCTAGGCCCTATTATGAACTCTTGCTTTGGTGTCCAGGTATCACTCCTCAGAGGCCTGGGTTCGAAGACCAGCATATGGGGCTATCCGGAGGCACCAGACGGAACACCTCTCATCTCCGCATGGAAAGCTTCCTTGTTGGAGTTGTGTCAAACCCTTCGGGTTGGAGAATCCTGCAGAGTTCCTTAGCTACTGCCACATTCCAAGGTCTCCATGGCCACCAACCCACATTATGACTCATCCTCAGGACAGTCCAATTAAACTCAGCCTTCTGGGTAGCTTACCCAAGAGCCCGCAGATTGAGCGTGCCTTGTCTCGACCAGGCAATGGGAAGGTGAGTTGGCGTTTCTCGGCATCCATGCTTAGGCCCCTGCTCTCGAGTCTTTCTGTATGGGGCATCGGGAACCATCCAATAGTACTCGACTGTCCTGAAGAAGGAAACTTTGAAGTTTGGAGCAGCTCACAACTCCCAGCGTAGGGAAACCACCCTGGCCTCATGACGCCCCCACCCCCTTCAGTAAGGGGCCGTCACGGACACAAACTCAAGCTGAGGCAACATCTGATACTCGCCCTGACCTCAGATGCAGGAGATCTCGATTCAGCCTCTGCACAGTGGGCCCAAACCTCGTGCTTCCTTGTGTT
>NW_026755027.1:0-1241 GCF_022355385.1 Mustela nigripes
CATGGGGAGGGTATGTGCTTTGGTGAGTGCTGTGAAGTGTGTAAACCTGGTGATTCACAGACCTGTACCCCTGGGGATAAAAATATATGTTTATAAAAAATAAAAAATTTAAAAAAAAGAAACTAGGGATATAATAAACACATAAACGAAAGTAAAAGCTGGTTTTTTGAAAGAGTCAATAAGATAGATAAACCACTGGCCAAACTAATCCAAAAGAATAGAGAGAGGACCCAAATCCATAAAATTATGAATGAAAAGGGAGAGATCACAACTAACACCAAGAAAATAGAAACAGTCATCAGAAATTATAATCAAAAGTTATATGCCAGTAAGTTAAGCAACCTAGAAGTAATGGATGGATTCCTGGAAACCTATAAACTTCCAAAACTGAATTAGGAAAGAATTGACAACCTTAATAGACCAATATCTAGAAATGAGGCTGAAACAGCGATTAAAACCTCCCCCACCCCCACCCCGAAAAAAATTAAAAAACAGAGCCCAGGCCCTGACCGATTCCCTGAGGAATTCTACCAAACATTCAAGGAAGGAAGAATACCTATTCTTTTCAAGCTGTTTCAAAAAATAGAAACATAAGGAAATCTTCCAGACTTTTTCTATGAAGCCAGCATTACCCTGATCCCCAATACAGATAAAGAACTCATCCAAAAGGTGAATTTCAGACCAATAACCCTAATGAATATGCATGCCAAGATTCTCAACAAGATCCTAGTTAATAGGATCCAACAGGGCATTAAAAAGGCTATTCACCATGACCAGGTGGGATATATCCCTGGAATGCAAAGGTGGTTCAACATTTACAAATAAATCTATGTGATAGACCAAATCAATAAGAGAAGAAAGAAGAACCACATGCTTTTCAATTGACGCAGAAAAAGCATTTGACAAAATACAGCATCTGTTCCTGATTAAAACTCTTTGAAGTATAGGGATAGAGGAAACATTCCTCAACTTCATAAAATCTATCTATCAAAAACCCAAAGTGAGTATCATTCTCAATAGGGAAAAGCTGACAGCCTTCCTTTAAAAAAAAAAAAAAAAAAAGATTTGATTTATTTATTTGACAGAGAGAGATCACAAGCAGGCTGAGAGGCAGGCAGAGAGATAGGGGGAAGCAGGCTCCCCGCTGAGCAGAAAGCCAGATGTGGGGCTTGATTCCAGGACCATGGGATCATTACCTGAGCCGAACGCAGAGGCTTTAACCCACTGAGCCACCCAGGCAC
>NW_026755028.1:0-1241 GCF_022355385.1 Mustela nigripes
ATTTAAATTTCATTCACAGCCAAGAAAACACTCCAGATACATGATGTTTCCAACATCTGAGTCCTCCCTTCCATTCCTGTTTCCACCACTTCACTAAATGTCGCCTGTCCTCATTGCATATAAAAAAGGCTCTGATTCTTTCTAATGTCTGTAAGACATTACTGTGAACAAGAGCAGGGGATAATTCCTCCTCCAAACCCATTTATGAAATAAAGGGTTCTATTCAGGATCATGACAAGCTGAGGAATCCCTCAAGAGAATTTCCAGAGTCATTTCAACCTGTAAAGCTGGCTAAAATGTTCCTCACCATCTGCCACACCAGGGCTAGGGCTGATGAGTGTCTCCACCATGCAGGTCCCTCTGGATGACATGATCGCTGGGAAACCAGGCATGAGGCAAGCAAAAATCAGCACCTGCTCTTCTGCAAAGTTTGTCTGAAGTGCTTGAAGCCACCGAAGAAACAGATTGACTCCTTCAGATCTTACCTAAAAACAAAATTAAAGGTGACAAAATTAAACACATGTTTATGCAGAGATGCACTGCAATGCAGATTCAGTTCTGAGAAAGAAAAACTAGAAGTTAAAGGTACTGTTAAACTCCTGCACCAAGTTCTTAGTGACAGGGAAGCAGGCGTGCTGCAAGAAGCCCAAGGGTGAAGAGTTGGGGTCTGGAGCCACAGTGCCTGGTTCCAATGCAGGCTCTGCTTTTTGCTTTTTGCTAGCTTAGCTGTGGCCAGTGGAGAACCACCAAACTTCTCCTTTGCATCAGTCTCTACCTCTGAAAAATAAGGATGATAAAAGAATTTACCACAAAGTCCTGGCACAGGGATAAGTGACTTACAACAATGCCTGTATCATCAACTGTCAGTTAATCACAAAAATAATGCAAAGACAATCGTCCTCCAAATTTACAGTGTGTTTTGAATAGGTTTTTTTCTATAATATGCATATGTATCATGGAAAGTTCTTCAAAAATCTCAGAGATAAATAAGACCTTAAAGACCTGGCTCAGTTATTTGACCTTGAAGCCCATTCATCGGGCATTTCTACACCAGCCCTCCTTTTTGCCTGTGCAGGTATCTACCTCAAGGGCTGCTGCCAAAGCATCACTTCCACAAAGAACCATTCAGAAATTTCTAGAACTCATATCATTGTTGGACTTCTGGCATAAGTCCATTGTTCCTGGTGGATGCTACCAGTAGTAGGAAATGGAACATGCTCAATGAGGGCAGGGGGTTGTGT
>NW_026755029.1:0-1241 GCF_022355385.1 Mustela nigripes
AATGAGATTTAGGCCTGGAAATGTGTAGGTGTCTTCTGCTGTATCCTTAGTATAAGGTGTTGGGTCTATAGAGTCAGGAGGTGAGCTGAATTTGGAATTTTTGTTGCTATATTTACTCTTGATGCAAGACTAGAGTCAAATTGCTCTACTGTTTCCTTGTGTTTATGTTGAATCTGGTGTGCTGGAGAGATTTTCTTTCGTTTTAAAATTTTATTTATTTATTTATTTATTCATTTGAGACAGAGAGACACAGAGAGAACATGAGCAGGGGAGAGAAGCAGAGGGAGAGAGAGAAGTAGACTCTCTGCTGAGCCAGGAACCTGACACAGGGCTCAAACCCAGGACCCAGAGATCATGACCTGAGCCCAAAGCAGATGCTTAACCCATCTGAACCACCCAGGTGCCCCAAGTTTTTCTTGAGATTTTCTTGTACCCTTGGGCTTCATTTTTTCTTGTGCCATGGCGTGAGTATCTCTTCACATTTTTTCCTCTCCTCCAGAAATGTTATTGCATGTCTGGCTATTTTTACCCTGCTGGTGTTGTGTCTTCTCCTGATCCAGCCTTAGTCCTAAGTGGGCTTCATGTCCCTGGCTCTCAAGGGTGGAGTTTCCTCTGTGATCCTGCTCCTTGTCCCTATGCCAGCCAGCCTCTGCCTTGTATATTTTGCAGGTTTTGTGCTGGAACATTTTTTCTGCCTTTCCTCATGAGTACATATGGGATTGGTATGGGATGCTACTGTATGGAATTCTGGATGCAGGAATGTGTGTTGCCCCCTGTCAGGAGTAGGATTTTCTCTTTTACTTTTTTAGCCATAATGAAAAGTCCCCAGGGTAGTAGAATTTCCTTTGATGTTTAAGGTGTTTTAGAATTTTATTTCATCAAGACTTTTAGGCTTGGAGCTTTAGGCTTTTCTCACCATGATCATCTCTTTATTCCTCTAGTCCTGCCCATCAAGGAAGGATCTCCTCAGCCTCCCACTTTGCCCCTGGTCTTGTGCATGAGCACCAATGGAGATCATTGGAAGAGAGTAGGAACAAAATTGCTTGTGCTTACAGCTTCCCAGGGTTCTGTTCTCTCCTGCTAACCCACATTCCGGCTTTAGCTATCATGATGGGTAATTGTTTTTCAAAATTTACTTGATAGAGAGATCACAAGTAGATAGAGAGGCAGGCAGAGAAAGAGGGAGAGGCAGACTCCCAGCTGAGCAGAGAGCCCAATATGAGGCTCCATCCCAGGACCCT
>NW_026755030.1:0-1241 GCF_022355385.1 Mustela nigripes
ATTAATGATTTAATATTTAATAATCTAAATTTGAAATATTTTAAATTCTAAAAAATATTTATTTAATTAAATTGATATATTTAATATAAATATTTAATAAATTGTTTAATCATTATTATAATTATGTAATACATTATGTATTGTGTAATAATTGCATTTTAATAAATAAATAAGTGTATTATTTATATTATTTTATTTTATTTTATTTAGTGGACAAAGAGAGGGCGAACACAAGCAAAGGGAGCTGCAGGCAGAGGGAGAAGTGGGCTCCCAGCTGAGCAGAAAGATCAACCTGGGGTTCCATCCCAGGACCCTGGGATCACCATCTGAGTGGAAGGCAGATGCTTAACTGACTGAGCCATCTAGATGCCCAAGGCTTTGTATTCTTAGCTTCTAAATATTGATGCTGCTTCATCTCTGGAGTTAGTATATTGATGTTGAGAATTCATATCAAAGAACTGATAGTAGCTGTTAAGCATAAACTTATAATTTAGGGGAAAAAAAAGAACAGAAGGAAGGGAAAGGGCAAAAGTCAAAAGCACATTAATATAAAATTTAATTAGATAAATAAAGCTGATATTCCTAAAGGGGGCTAATAAAAGAGCTGCAAAGAGCTGATAGGATTAGGAATATTGTCCACTCCTGGTCATTTCATAATTTTAAACTATTCCTTATTAATAAATATACTTAGTTCCAGAAACACAATCACATAAGGACATTTCCACCAAGTTTCTTCTAACAGCATTTACAAATTAGACGTTCAAACAATGTAATTCATTACATGTTGCATCTGTATCTTAAAGTTTAAACACTTTCTGTGACACATTTTCTAACAATTAAAATTTAAAAAAATATATATATATAAATATATATATATATACACCTTATACCTAAATGGAATATATATATATATATAGAGAGAGAGAGAGAGAGAGAAAACTTATCCTTAAGTGAAACCTTTCTTTGTTTATTAGCTTAAATAGGTAAATTAGCAACAACAACAACAACAAACAGGTAATATTATAGAGGTAGGAACAATTTACCTTTTCATTCATTTCTATTTTCTAAAAATTCCTATTTTATTTTTTTCTCAAGTCTGTCATAATAATTTTCTAAATCTCCTGCCTTATTCAAATTTTTTCTTTTAGTGGAAATCTCTATTTCATATTTATTTTCTCTTCCTCCACTCTTTGCTCTAATAATACATTGAATTATTAGAGCAAAGAGTGGAGGAAGAGAAA
>NW_026755031.1:0-1241 GCF_022355385.1 Mustela nigripes
TTTCATAGTTTAACATTTCTGAAATTGATATCCATGTTCTACCGATGCAAGCCTTTGACTGGACGTAAGATAAAGGAGGGATTTAATTTTTTTCCCACAGATTCAACTTTTTTATTCATTAGCGTCCTATTTTGCTCTTTCTTTGATATTCCATTTTTATTATATTTACAGAAGTCTCTATACACACAAACCTGCGTATAGAAAACTTAGGCCTGTTTTTGGCCGACCGTGGGCCCTGACTAGTCCATCTAGCTTGGCATCTGTAATACCTGTGGACTGCTGTCAAAGCTCACTCTCAGCACTCCAACTCTGTTCCTGCCCTCCTGCACATTATCTTCCACATGGCTGCCAGAATGCTCTTCTTCAAACACGTATCTCATGTCCTATTATTCACATCAAACCCCTAGTGGGTCTCAACTGTCCTCCGTGTAATTACAAAACTCTTTAAGATGACATACACGGCCCTTCCCTTTATGACATCTGGAATCTGATCTTCCCATTTTGCAGCTCGCCGGTTTTCCAGCAGTTCTTCAAAAGAGTAAAGATCATCCTTGTCTCTAGATCTTACTCCATGCTGCCCCCACTTAGAGACCACTGCTTCCAACCCCTCTTGATCTATCAAACCCAATACAGCAGGTCCAGGCTACTGATGCAGCTGCTAAGGAAACAGAGAAATCCTTTAGAATAAGGAACCCCTGGACACGTATAGCAGGTTAAAAGGAACTGGATGTGCTATATCAGGTCATGTGCACTTATTCTACATACTCCTTTGGTTCAACTCTGAGGCACAATGCAAGAGGAAGACAATGGGGGAAGGTGTAGTGGCATGGGGGGGGAGGGCGCGAAGGGAGATTAACTCCTTATATTTCTCTTACTCCTTTGCCTCAATCAAGTCTTTCACGTGGAGCCTATAAGCAATTACAATAAAGAGAGAACCAGTTTCCTAATTAAAATCAAAGTAGTTCAAGGGTACCAGACTGCTTCAGCTGATTAAAAAACAAGCTGCTAAAACATCTAAGATAATTCCTTCTAATTTTGATGCGGCTACAAAGAAAACTAAGTAAAAACAAGAGACAGACCCCTATGTTTAAAAATCAATTTTCGTGGTGCCTGAGTGGCTCAGTTGTTAAGTATCTGCCTTCAGCTCAGGTCATGATCCAGGGTCCTGGGATCAAGCCCTGCATCAGGCTCCTGGCTCAGCAGGAAGCCTGCTTCTCCCTCTCCCACTCCCCACTTGTATT
>NW_026755032.1:0-1241 GCF_022355385.1 Mustela nigripes
GAGTCCAGGACGCCCCCGTCCCAGCGGGCAGCCTTGCTGGAAGTGCCGCCGTCTGATATGGACCTCTGCTTGGTCAGGTGCCTGGGGATGTGACTAGAGGGAGGAGCACTCGTGGCTCCCGACACAGGCTGGTTCGTTGTGCCGGCTCCTGTGGTCCCCAACAGGGTGCTCTGACGTGGACCGCCCCCTGTGTTCTGGCCAAGGCTTGCCCTGGCCCCCTGCGGGCCTCTTGGGCCCTGCTCGTTGCTGCTGTGATGCAGAATGCCCCAAATCTGGAGCTCAGATTGGCAACATCATCTCCTCTCCCCAACACTGGGGGTGCTGCCGAAAGCCCCATGCTGATGGGGGCAGGCATTGTGGTGCCAATTGAGGGGCCGGGGTGCTGGCTGTTGGGCCCAGAATGGGACACGGTGCCACGTACGTGTGCCGCAACTGCCAAGCCAGGGGCAGAGGAGGTGGGCTGTATTGTGGTGGAAGATGGCTTGTTACACGTTGCAGCTCTTTTGCACCTAATCAGTCGCTGGGCAGGGAATGAGATGGTCTTGGTGGCAAGGCTGCTCTGGGCCTTGCTGACCAGGGACGTGGGGCCACTAGGAGGAGAGGCCAGGATGCTCCCGTCCCTGCACGCGGCCTTGCTGGAAGTGCTGTAGCCGTCTGATCTGGACCTGTTACTGCTCATGTTATTTGGGATGTGACTGAAGGGAGGGAAACTCGGGGCTCCCGACACAGGCAGGTTTGTCGTGCTGGCTCCAGCGGTCCCCAACAAGGTGCTCTGGCGTGGGCAGCCTCCTGTGTTCGGGCCCTGGCTTGCCCTGGAGCCCTGCAGGTCATTTGGGGCCCTGCTTGTTGCTGCTGTGATGCAGAGAGCCCTTAATGGAGTACATAACCGCAACATTATCTCCTCTCCCCAAAACTGTTGTTACTGCTGAAAGCCCCATGCTGATGGGGGCTGGCATTGTGGTGCCAGTTGGGGGGCCGGGGTGCTGGCTCTTGGGCCCATTATGGGACACAGCGCTGGGCAACTGGGGGGCCGCTGTCAAGCCAGGGGCTGCGGCTGTGCCAGGGGCGAGTATAGCAGACGAGGTAACCAAGCCTGGCTGGGCATTGACTCGGGTCCCCCGGGACGCAGATGCGGGTAAGGGAACCACATAACCTACCTGGTTGCCACTGCCCAAGGACAGCTGGACTACTGCAGTGCTCAGGGCCTGAAGTGAGTCTGGAACCTGAGCTGCCGATTGTCC
>NW_026755033.1:0-732 GCF_022355385.1 Mustela nigripes
ACACTGCACCTTGGACAACATGCCAACCATAAGGTTTCTTGCCATGGGGAAAGAGTTCTGATTTCTGGATCATTTTCAAACCCGGGCCGTGATTGGAGATAAGGTCTAGGTTCTGAAGCCTGAAAACCGAGGTTGAGAAGAGATGACGACCTAAGGCCATGAGGGGTCCGATGTGCTCAGTGTGCGGTCAGCTGTATGGGTGGGGCCAGGAGGTCCAGGCTCAGGCTGTTTCAGAAAGGGCATTAGTGCCCAGGTCAGCCTATATATTTGGGTACAGCCGAATGGCGTGCAGATTGATCCTCATTTGGGGTTTCTGGGTAGCCCCAGAGGTCAATGTTTTTCTTCTGGAAGGCAGGCAGAGTGCTGCATTGTAGTCTGGACTGCCAAACTGGAGGGCTTGTGGGCCAGTGATCTTGAGGACGGAATTCTGAGAACCCAAGCTAGGCCTAGGCTTCTGGGTGAGGATATGGCAGGCACAATCTACAGACCTAAATCGAGATCTCATGCATCTGAAGTCAGGGCGAGGATCAGACGATCGCTCAGTTTGGACATTCTGTCCCTGATGGCCCCTTCTTGAAGGGGGGGTGGATCACGAGGCCATGGGTGTTATCCCACGATGGGCGATTTGAGAAGCTCCCAACTGCAAAGATTCTTCTGCAGGACAATTGAGACCTCTTGGTTGGCTCCAGGTCAATGATTCCGAGCCGGATTCTAAGGATGGATGGCTGGGTA
>NW_026755033.1:832-1241 GCF_022355385.1 Mustela nigripes
ACACTGCACCTTGGACAACATGCCAACCATAAGGTTTCTTGCCATGGGGAAAGAGTTCTGATTTCTGGATCATTTTCAAACCCGGGCCGTGATTGGAGATAAGGTCTAGGTTCTGAAGCCTGAAAACCGAGGTTGAGAAGAGATGACGACCTAAGGCCATGAGGGGTCCGATGTGCTCAGTGTGCGGTCAGCTGTATGGGTGGGGCCAGGAGGTCCAGGCTCAGGCTGTTTCAGAAAGGGCATTAGTGCCCAGGTCAGCCTATATATTTGGGTACAGCCGAATGGCGTGCAGATTGATCCTCATTTGGGGTTTCTGGGTAGCCCCAGAGGTCAATGTTTTTCTTCTGGAAGGCAGGCAGAGTGCTGCATTGTAGTCTGGACTGCCAAACTGGAGGGCTTGTGGGCCAGT
>NW_026755034.1:0-1241 GCF_022355385.1 Mustela nigripes
GAGGACTGGGCTCAGGCTGAGGGTCACAATGTGTGTTTGTGACAAATGTGGCCCGCAAGCATGGGCGGGGCCTCATGGGCCACACGGTTTTCAACTACACTGAACATTGGAAAACATGCCAACCACAAGGTTTCTTGCCATGGGGAAAGAGTTCTGATTTCTGCATCATTTTCAAACCCGGGCGGTGATTGGAGATAAGGTCTAGGTTCTGAAGCCTGAAAACCGAGATTGAGAAGAGAGGACGACCTAAGGCCATGACGGGTCCGATGTGCTCAGTTTGCGGCCAGCTGTCTGGTTGGGGCCTGGAGTTCCCGGCTCAGGCTGTGTCAGAAAGGGCAGTAGTGCCCATGTCAGCCCATATATTTGGGGTACAGCCAAATGCATGCAGGTTGATCCTCATTTGAGGTTTCTGGATAGCCCCAGAGGGCAATGCTTTTTTTCTGGAGGGCAGGCAGAATGCTGCATTGTAGTTCTGGATTGCCAAACTGGAGGGCTTGTGGGCCAGTAGTCTGAGGACGGAAGTCTGAGAAACCAAACTATGCCTAGGTTTCAGGGTGAGGATATGGCAGGCCCAAACTACAGACCTGAATCGAGATCTCGTGCATCTGAAGTCATGGCGAGGATCAGACTCTCGCTCAGGTTGGACATTCTGTCCCCGATGGCCCCTTATTGAAGGGGGGGTGGATCACGAGTCCATGGGGGTTTTCCCACAATGGGAGTTGTGAGAAGCTACCAACTGCAAAGATTCTTCTGCAGGACAATTGAGACCTGTTGGTTGGCTCCAGGACAACGAATCCGAGGAGGTATCTAAGGATGGATGGCTGGGTAGCCCACCTCGCATTCCAATTGTCTCCAAGAAACAAGACAGGTTAGATCTGCTGGATCTGGGGAGCAACAACCGAAGAGGCTGAGTTGAAATGGACTCTCCGTTGGATGTGTCCTAATATGATTTTGTGTCTATGGAGCCCTTGGAATGAAGCGGTGGCACTGGGGCCCTGAATGGTTCTCCTAAAGTGAGGCTTTCACGGAGCTCCATTGTGCAAGTTTCCTGTGTGTAGATGAGATTTGTTCTGATGGGTTAGTCAAGAAACAGCCATATGTTGTTTTTGAAATCCAGGCCTTTGAGAAGAGATGCCTGGAAACCAAAGCAATGGATCCGATAGGTGCCTAGGGGCCTGTTCGTTCCTTTTACCTCTGGGGACATCAGTCTACAGGTTTGAGTGCCGGTAGGTGCTCAGATG
>NW_026755035.1:0-1241 GCF_022355385.1 Mustela nigripes
AGGGGTGACTGTGATGCAGAAATCAGAACTCTTCCTTACCCATGGCAAGAAACCTTGTGGTTGGCATGTTGTCCAACGTTCAGTGTAGGAGAAAGCAGCATTCACCCTGAGGCCACGCCCAATCTTGAGTGCGACGAGGGCATAAACACGCATTGTGATCCTCAGCGTTAGTCCTGTCTTCTAGTACTTTCTCTCAGTGGCTGGACCATTAGATGTCATAATGGGCTTGACATATCCCAAGGCCCCAATTTTTAACCAGATTTCTGGTTATCCAGTCACCCCTGCCCAGGGCTCTACTCTGGAATCCCTCATTTGGTTTGACACCTGAGTTTGAAAATCAAAAGAAAACCAATCAACAACAACAGAACAACGGACTACTTCCATCCCATTGGACGAGGGCAACCCCCAGGGAGTAAGACACGTCCATTTCCATGAAGTCACCCGGAAATTTCAAGACCATGAGTGACACGATATCCAGAAAGAAAAACTTGAGAAAGTGCCTCACACTCGCTCTTTTTTCATATCCCGAAAAGTTCTCCTCATGGTCTGTAGATCAGTCCTGCCATCCCTTGACCCGAATCATAAGCCGAGTTTGTGTTTTCAGACAACTGTCCAAACAGCCCTGGCCTACACACCCTAGAGGCTCAGGCCCCTGAGCAACCTGACGACTGTGCTTGCCCTCTCCAAGGGAATTGTATGTGCCCATTCGAATGGCCAAAACCCTACGAATAGGATAAACCTCCAAAGTCCCTGAGGCCATCCCAATATTTGTGGCGTCCCAGGACAAACAGGGGCAATCTGGGCCCATCTGAGCACCTACTGGTACTCACCCGTAGACTGATGTCCCAAGAGGTAAAAAGAAACGAACAGGCCCCTAGGCACCTATCGGATCCATTGGTTTGCCTTTCAGGCATCTCTCCTCAGAGGCCTGGATTTCAATAACAGCATATGGCTGATTCTTGACTCACCCATCAGAACAAATCTCATCTCCATATGGGAAACTTGCACGATGGAGGTGTATGAAAGCCTCTCTTTAGGAGAACCCTTCAGGACCCAGGGCCACCGCTTCATTACACGGTCTCCATAGACACAAAATCATATTAGGACACATCCACGGGAGAGTCCATTTCAACTCAGCCTCCTCGGTTGCTCCCCCAGATCCAGCAGATATAACCTGTCTTGTTGCTTGGAGATAATTGGAATGCGAGGTGGGCTACCCAGCCATCCGTCCTTAGAACCCT
>NW_026755036.1:0-1241 GCF_022355385.1 Mustela nigripes
GGGTCTTCATGCTAATGCTTCCGGGGGCAAACTGCATATACAAATGCTTAAGAAATCATTTTAAGAGAATAGAAGTCATTTCAACCAATTATTTTTCATAAGAAAATACCAAAACTTTATTCAGCCTATTTGTTCCTAGTTTTTAGGAAATAACCATATAGATACTATTCTGTATATATCAATCAGCCATAAATATTCTCATGCTAGAGGAGTGGACTGATCTGTCACATTATGAAGGTACAGGAGAGTTTTTGGTTTTAGGCTTTTTATTTGTTTTTAATCTAGAGTAACATGAAATTCAATACAAATTCTTAAATTTTATATTTAAATTCTATCTCCTCAATTGCTCTAATCTTTCTTAGGTCTCTTAAATTGTCATGTATCAAGAGTGCATTTTCCTTAACTGACATTGAAAGAATTGTTAATCATGATGGGACACAATGGCAGCTCTTTTTGAAACAGAATAACCTGACCAAAAATTGTCATTGCATTTGATTAGAAGGAGAGAATCTTGATTTATTTAATGAGTTTATTCAGGGCCTCTTTCACATCCTTATTCCTCAGACTATAGATCATGGGATTCAACATGGGGAACACCACAGTGTAAAATGTAGAAACTATTTTGTCCCTGTCCAAAGAATAGCTTGATCTGGGACGAGAGTAGATGTAGAGGATGGAGCCATAGTACAGGGTGACAGAGACCAGGTGGGAGGAACATGTGGAGAAGGCCTTGAGGCGGCCTTGGGTGGAGCGGATTTTCATGATGGTGGCAATGATGAACAGGTAGGAAGAGAGGATGAGCACTGTTGGAGTGATGACATTGGAAGCCAGGAGGAAGTATAGTATAGTCTGATAGCCATCTTTCCTGCCACAAGCCAACTTCACCAGGGGAAGCAAATCACAGAAAAAGTCATCAATGACATTGCCACTACAGAAATTCAAGGCAAAAGTTCTTTTGGTGATGATGGAAGAGTTAATAAAGCCACCAAGGTATGAGGATGCTACCAAAAATGCACATAGCTTTAAAGACATAGCCTGAGAATAAAGCAGTGGTTTTGAGATGGCCATATAGCGGTCATAGGCCATGGCGGCCAACAGGTAACATTCACTATATGCCAACCCAGCAGAGAAGAAGAACTGACATACACAGCCAGCAAAGGAGATGCTTTTGTCTTCAGAGATACAGGTCACCAAAATCTTTGGGGTGTAGACAGAGGAATACCAAAGATCCAGAAAGGACA
>NW_026755037.1:0-1241 GCF_022355385.1 Mustela nigripes
CTGGAGCCACAATGCAGAATACTGCCTTCCCAGTAGAAAGAAGAAGGGCCTGGTGAGTCTGCCCAGAAACCCCACATGAGGGTCAATCTGCTTGGCCCTGGAGGGAACCCTGATTTATAGGTATCCCTGGCCACTAGTGCTGTGTCTGACTGAGCCTTAGCCTCGACCTAATGTCACCCACCTAGACAGTGGGCCCAATATCCAGCATGTGAGACAGGCCATGGCCCACGTCCATCATCTCTACCCATCCTAGGTATTCATGCACGTGTCCCCAGACCTCTGCTGGATTCCCTGCCAATGGGGGAACCTGAAGCACAATAGAGAACTTGTCCTTCCCCATGGCAGGAAACCAAACTGTTGAGATGGCTGTCCAACTCTCAATGTGGAAGCCAGCTGCATGGCCAGTGAGAGCAGGCCCACTGAGGGCTGCCCTGGGCACAACCATGCATGCTGACCTTTACCTTGGCATACTTTCAAACAAGCCCTCTCAGTAGCACCACCAGGATCCCGCATTGCAGTCCTGGTATGTCCCTAGGCCCAAATCTTAACCTTGGTGGCATTTTCCAGGCACCTAGTCCCAGTGCCCGTCTCTGGAATCCCTATATTGGGCACCCCTAAGATGGAAAACAGCACTCTTCCCTGAGTAAGCCACCAAATGATGGGGAGCCGCCAGGACCCTTAAAGAGAAAAATTCTCCCATGGACCGATGAAACCACACCTGCATTCTGAGGCCATCCTGGACATACAATCCAGATACAAAAACCTGTGCTAGGGCCTTCAAGTCACCCAATTTACCTTTCCTGATGAGCCACACTCCAGGTCTATGCATTGGGCCTACTATCACCTCGCCAATAACCCTAACCAGAGTTTGTGTTTGCAGACTTATCTTCCAAAACCATGGCTTACATGCACTCCAGGATGGGGTCTCTGGAGCCACACCCAGGACTGTCCTGCCATTCCCTAGGAAACTGTGCCGGTCACAGTTGCCCAAATCCTGCACCTGAGAAAAACCTGTAAGGACCCTGAGCATACCCCAATAATCAAGGTCGATCTGGACACAAATGTGCAGTATGAAACACCCTGATCACTTCCATCCAGGCAGACACCCAAGTCAATTGGCCTTAGTCACAATATTGAACCTGACATGCCCCTAGGACTTCATTGGTACCCTAGATTATGTTTTCAGGCACCTGGCCTCAGAGGCCTGTTCTGGAATACCAACTTATGATACAATATGTGGT
>NW_026755038.1:0-1241 GCF_022355385.1 Mustela nigripes
GAAGAACTCTTCAGGATATGAAGAATGAGCGGGTCTGAGGCGTGTGCACAGGCTTTTGTCTCTGGATTTTGTATCAGCGATGGCCGTGGAATTTTGGGGAGGCCTCATTGGCCATGGACGAATCTTGCTCTCTGTGGATTTGGCCCGATCCCAATTGTTTTTCGTCAATCTGTGGGATGGGAGGACTCCTTTCATGTTTGTTACCTCAGGTGTCCCACCAAAAGAGGAATCCAAAGCAGAGCCCTGGGGAATAGTGAAGACACAACCCGAACTATTGTTAAAAACTGGGGCCTAGGGGCATGGCAAGCCCAATATGCTGTCTCTCCATCCAGCCACTGAGAGGCCTTACCTGAGGACTGGGCTCAGGCTGAGGGTCACAATGTGTGTTTGTGACCAATGTGGTCTGCAAGCATGGGCGGGGCCTCATGGGCCACACTGGTTTCAATGACACTGAACCTTGGAAAACATGCCAACCACAAGGTTTCTTGCCATGGGGAAGGAGTTCTGATTTCTGCATGATTGTCAAACCCGGGCCCTGATTGGAGATAAGGTCTATGTTCTGAAGCCTGAAAATCGAGGTTGAGAAGAGATGACGACCTAAGGCCATGGCGGGTCCGATGTGCTCAGTGTGCGGCCAGCAGTCTGGATGGGGCCAGGAGGTTCAGGCTCAGGTTGTGTCAGAAAGGGCATTTTGCACAGGTCAGCCTAAATATTTGGTGTACAGCCGAATGGCGTGCAGGTTGATCCTCATTTGGGGTTTCTGGGTAGCCACAGACGGCAATGTTTTTCTTCTAGAGGGCCGGGCGAGTGCTGCATTGTAGTTCTGGTTTGCCAAACTGGAGAGCTGTGGGCCAGTAGTCTGAGGACGTTAGTCTGAGAACCCAAGCTTGGCCTAGGTTTCTGGGTGAGGATACGGCAGGCACAATCTATAGACCTGAATCGAGATCTCGAGCATCTGTAGTCAGGGCGAGGATCAGACGATCGCTCAGGTTGTATTCTGTCCCTGATGGCCCAACTGCAAAGATTCTTCTGCAGGACAATTGAGTCCTTGTGGTTGGCTCCAGGACAACGTTTCCGAGCAGGGTTCTAAGGATGGATGGCAGGGTAGCCCATCTGGCATTCCAATTGTCTCCAAGCAACAAGACAGGTTAGATCTGCTGGATCTGTGGGAGCAACCGAGGAGGCTGAGTTCATATGGACTCTCCCATGGATTTGTCCTAATATGATTTTGTGTCTATGGA
>NW_026755039.1:0-1241 GCF_022355385.1 Mustela nigripes
CATGAAAACAGAATCACGGAAATAAATGATGCCATGAAATGTTCCAAAGTCAGAATTATTAGAATCCCTGAAGGAGAGGAGAAAGAAAGAAGTCTAGAAGATATAGTGGAACAAGTTCTTCATGAAAATTTTCCGAATCTCGTGAATGGAACCAGCATTCCTGTACTAGTGGCTGAACGGTTTCCCCCCAAGATTACAGATTCTCAAAAGTCCTCTAGACACCTAGTAGTAAGAATGAAGAAATATAATTGTAGGCAGAACCTCTTGAAAGTAGCTAGGACAAATAAGATCCTTACGTACAGAGGAAAGCCCATCAGAATAATGTCAGACCTCTAAACAGACACCTGGCAAGCCAGAGAGGGCTGGCAAGATATATTCAGGGCATTGAATGAGAAGAACATGCAGCCAAGAAATCTTTACCCAGCAAGACTGACATTCAAAATGGATGGAGAGATAAAGAGTTTCCAAGATCCGTAAGACTTAAAAGACTATGCAACCACCAAGCCGACACTGCAGGAAATATTAAGGGGGTTCTATAAAAGAGGAAAGAACCCCAGAGTAGTATGAACAGAAATATAGAGACCATCTACAGAAAGAAAGACTTCAAAGGTAACACGATGTCAATAAAAACATATCTATCAATAATCAATCTCAATGCGAATGGCCTAAATGTGCCCATTAAACAGCACAGGGTTGCAGATTGGATAAAACGACAGAACCCTTCCATATGTTCTCTTCAAGAGACCCATTTTGAACCTAAAGGTACACCCAGACTTAAAGTGAAGGGACGGAGAAGCATCTTTCATGCCAATGAGCCTAAAAGAAGGCCGGGGTAGCGATTCTCATATCAGATAAATTAGATTTTAAAATAAAGGCTGTAGTCAAAGATACAGAATTCTTAAAGGGACAATCCACCAAGATGATCTAACAATTGTAAATATCTATGCCTCCAATATGGGAGCATCCGATTACATAAGAAAACTGTTGATCAAGATAAAGAGTCATATTGATATGAATACACTAATCATAGGAATTCTTAACATGCCTCTCTCAGAAATAGATCATTGAAACAGAAAATCAATAAAGAAACAAGAGCATTGAATGACACATTGGAACAGATGGATCTCATAGATATATTCAGAACATTCCACCCTAAAACAAAAGAATACTCATTCTTCTCAAGAGCACAGGAAACCTTCTCAAGAATAGACCACATGCTGGGTCATAAATCAGGACTAAAC
>NW_026755040.1:0-1241 GCF_022355385.1 Mustela nigripes
CTCCTGGCCCCACACAGACAGCTGGCCACACACTGAGCACATAGGACCCCTCATGGCCTTAGGTCGTCATCTCTTCTCAACCTCGGTTTTCAGGCTTCAGAACCTAAACCTTATCTCCAATCAGGGCCCGGGTTTGAAAATGATGCAGAAATCAGAACTCTTTCCGCATGGCAAGATACCTTGTGGTTGGCATGTTGTCCAACGTTCAGTGTAGGAGAAACCAGCATTCACCCTGAGGCCCTGCCCATTCTTGAGCGCGACGAGGGCATAAACACGCATTGTGACCCTCAAGGTGAGTCCTGTCTTCTAGTACGTCCTCTCTGTGGCTGGACAATTAGAAGTCATAATGGGCTTGACATGTCCCTAGACCCCAAATTTAACCAGATTTCTGGTTGTCCAGGCGCCCCTCCCTAATGATCTACTCTGGAATCCCTCATTTGGTGGGACACCTGAGGTTGAAAAACAAAACAAAAGAAATCAAAAACAACAGAACAACGGATTCTTCCATCGGAATTCTTCCATCCCATAGAATGTCCACAAACTCTTTGGACGGGGCCAAGCCCCCACAGAGTAATACTCGTCCATTTCCCATGAAGTCACCTGGAAATTTCACGATCATGAGTGACACGATATCCAGAGACAAAAACTTGAGCAGAGCCTCACACTCGCCATTTTTTCATATCCCAAAGAGTTCTCCTCAAAGTCTGTAGATCAGTCCTGCCATACCTATGACCGGAAACATAAGCCGAGTTTGTGTTTTCAGACAAGTGTCCAAACAGCCCTGGCCTACACACCCTACAGGCTCAAGCCCATGGAGCCAAACCTGACGACTGTGATTGCCCTCTCCAAGGGAATTGTCTCTGCCCATTCCAATGGCCACAACCCTACTAAGAGTATAAACCTCCAAAGTCCCTGAGGCCATACCAATATTTGCGGCGTCCCAGGACAAATGGGGCAATCTGGGCACATCTGAGCACCTACCGGCGCTCAGACGCATAGACTGATGTGCCCAGAGGTAAAAAGGAACGAAAAGGCCCCTTGGCACCTATCGGATCCATTGCTATGGTTTCCAGGCATCTCTCCTCAGAGGCCTGTATTTCAATAACAGCATATGGCTGTTTCTTGACTCACCCATCAGAACAAAAATCATCTACACATGGGAAACCTGCACGATGGAGCTATGTGAAAGCATCTCTTTAGGGGAACACTTCAGGTCCCCAGTGCCACCGCTTCATTCCAAG
>NW_026755041.1:0-570 GCF_022355385.1 Mustela nigripes
CTGTGTCAGAATGGGCATTACTGTCCAGGTCAGCCTATATATTATGGGTAGAGCCGAATGCCGTGCAGATTGATCCTCATTGGGGTTTCTGGGTAGCCCCAGAGGGCAATGCTTTTCTTCTGGAGGGCAGGCAGAGTGCTGCATTGTAGTTCTGGATTGCCAAACTGGAGGTCTTGTGGGCCAGTAGTCTGAGGACGGAAGTCTGAGAACCCAAGCTAGGTCTCGGTTTCTGGGTGAGGATATGGCAGGCAAATCTACAGACCTTGATCGAGATCTCGTGCATCTGAAGTCAGGGAGAGGATCAGACGATAGCTCAGGTTGGACATTCTGTCCCTGATGCCCCCTTCTTGAAGGGGGATGGATCACGAGGCCATGGGGTTTTTCAAACGATGGGAGTTGTGAGAAGCACCCAACTCCAAAGGTCTTCTGCAGACATTTAAGACCTGTTGGTTGGATCCAGGACAAGTTTCTGAGCAGGGTTATAAGGATGGATGGCATTGTAGCCCACCTCGCATTCAAAAAGTCTCCAAGCAACAAGACAGGATAGATCTGCTGGATCTGGGGGAGCAA
>NW_026755041.1:670-1240 GCF_022355385.1 Mustela nigripes
CTGTGTCAGAATGGGCATTACTGTCCAGGTCAGCCTATATATTATGGGTAGAGCCGAATGCCGTGCAGATTGATCCTCATTGGGGTTTCTGGGTAGCCCCAGAGGGCAATGCTTTTCTTCTGGAGGGCAGGCAGAGTGCTGCATTGTAGTTCTGGATTGCCAAACTGGAGGTCTTGTGGGCCAGTAGTCTGAGGACGGAAGTCTGAGAACCCAAGCTAGGTCTCGGTTTCTGGGTGAGGATATGGCAGGCAAATCTACAGACCTTGATCGAGATCTCGTGCATCTGAAGTCAGGGAGAGGATCAGACGATAGCTCAGGTTGGACATTCTGTCCCTGATGCCCCCTTCTTGAAGGGGGATGGATCACGAGGCCATGGGGTTTTTCAAACGATGGGAGTTGTGAGAAGCACCCAACTCCAAAGGTCTTCTGCAGACATTTAAGACCTGTTGGTTGGATCCAGGACAAGTTTCTGAGCAGGGTTATAAGGATGGATGGCATTGTAGCCCACCTCGCATTCAAAAAGTCTCCAAGCAACAAGACAGGATAGATCTGCTGGATCTGGGGGAGCAA
>NW_026755042.1:0-1240 GCF_022355385.1 Mustela nigripes
CCTACATCTATGCCTATTTGTTATCTCTGTCTGTCAAATAAATAAAAATAAAATCGTTTTAAAAAATATGCTTGACATCACTAATCATCAGGGATATGCAAAACAAAACTACAATGAGACATCACCTCACACCTTTCAGAATGACTAACATAAAAATATGCATGGAAAAATAAGTATTGGCGAGAATGAAAACTGGTACAGCCACTCTGGAAAACAGTATGGAAGTTTCTCAAAAATTTAAAAATAGAACTACCCTATGATCCCGCAATCACACTACTGGGGCAATTACCCCCCAAATACAAAGCCACGAATTCAAAAGGGTTACATGCACCTCTGTTTATAGCAGCATTATTTATAGCAGCCAAATGATGTAAAGAGCCCAAGTGTCCATCACTTGATTAAGGGATAAAGAAGAGGCAATATATATACACAATGGAATATTAACCAACCATAAAAAAGAATGAAATCTTGCCATTTGCAATGACATGCGTGGAGCTAGAGAGTATAATGTGAAGCAAAATATGTCAGTCAGGGAAAGACAAATACACTATGTTATCACTCAAATGTGGAATTTAAGAAATGAAACAAATGCTCAAAGGAAAAGAAAGAGAGACAAACCAAGAAACAGATTCTTAACTATAGAAAACAAACTGCTGCTTGCTGGGGGGTGGGGTGGGTAAAATAGGTGAAGGGGATTGAGTAATGTGCTTGTTGTGATCATCACCAGTGATGTACAGAATAGCTGAATCCCTATATTGTGCACCTGAAACTAACACACTGTATGTTAATTCTACTGGAATGAAAATAAAGTAAAATAAACTAAAAAGAACATAAACTAAAATAAGATAAAATAAATTCCAGATTCCTAGGAAAGAAGCTCACTGGCTCATTTTAGATCAGGTGCCCTGCCCTGATCCAATGATTTCTTAGCATTATCAGCTTCTCCCTTAAATAATGTTAGCAGTAGCTAGTAGTCCCAATGAAGCGTGTCAGGGTGTGGGGGATGAAGGTTGAGGAACAAGAGGTATGGGTTAGGTGAAGCAAAGACAGGGAAAAAAGCTGACCAGGCGATGTAGCTGTGGCCAGGACAGTCTGTTTGCTAGGAAACACATCTCTATTAAAAATGCACTGATCCAGGTGTACCTGGCTTGCTCAGTCGGAAGAGCATTCATTGGGGTTGGGATATTGGGTTTAGAGACTACTAAAAACAAGCAAACTAACCAAAAAAAAAAAAAAAAAA
>NW_026755043.1:0-1240 GCF_022355385.1 Mustela nigripes
GTTGTTGTAGGCAACCTGCCCAACCGCTAAGTATGGACTTGTTGGTCGTTGTCTTTTTTTCAGTTACATAACCTCCTGTTACAACTGAATGAGCAAACCAAGATAAATCCCACTTTCAAGCAGGACCAAACAAAGAAGTCTTTCTAGAACATCAAACACTTCTCATCAATCTGGCAGAGGGACCTTCTTACTAAGAAACCACCCCTACTGGCTGAGGAACAGACTGTACAGGGACTCTCAAGGTAGCCAAACACACATTCCACACCCCCAAACACCTTGTGTTCACCTTTTCCAACAGAGTAACAGCCCTCATTTAAATCTTACCAGTTTGTCACAAGGATTCCCTGAGGGCAGATGAATGAAAACATGCAAACTCGAGGCCTCATCTTGTGTGAGCTGGGTCTGTTGTGGTACAGCGGCTGTGCATGGTGCTGGCTGCTACTCTGAGCTCCTGCGTCCTGGACAGGGTTACCAGACTGGGATTTCCCCGGCCTAGCAATAATTAAATCCACCCTCTCACCACTAGCCTGGAGAAAACACACATATATAATCACCAGTCATGAATGATGCTTCTCACTTAAAAAAATTATAGGGAGGGTCATTTTCAATGCACTTATCATCGCTGTATCAGAGCCTCACCTGAGTGGGGACTGAAGGCCCCTGCTGGGGATGGGGCAGACGAGGGAGTTCATTTCAGGAGCTAATACTTTAAAACTTCTGCAGGTAAAAGAGCCACACACAGACCTCTTGGGTAAACCTTCCCTAATCCTGGAAATACCAAGGGTGTAAGCAAAGAAAGCCTGGGTTCTGATCTCCCCATGATTTCTTGAAGGGTAACTGTCTTTTTATACTTCCCTCCCCTGAAAAACTGGCCTTGGCACTGAGAGAAAGAGAGCAAAGAAGATAAAAGGACGAACGGATTCAAAACTGGATTACAATCCTTTGTGATTTCTGAAATAAATTCCAAGATGGCTACTTTGAGACTGATAATCAATGAAACTATGTGTAGATCTGTTTCCACACACTACAGCTTCAAATCAAAAATAGGGATCAGCTTAAAGAGTCCTGAAAAGAATGATAACAAAGGTCCTGTAAAACAAGATTAGTATTTATATACATTACAAATTGTGTGCCTATATATGCCATATGTGCACTCACACATAAATGTAATTTTATTTTATTTTATTTTTTTAAAAGATTTTATTTATTTATTTGACAGACAGAGATCACAAGTAGGGAG
>NW_026755044.1:0-1240 GCF_022355385.1 Mustela nigripes
ATTTGTGGCTTCCCTGGACATACAGGGGCAATCTGGGCCCATCTGAGCACCTACCTGCACTCAGACCCATACACTGATTTCCCCAGATTTAAAAAGGAACGAAGAGGCCCTTAGGCACCTATCGGATCCATTGCTTTGGTTTCCAGGCATCTCTCCTCAGAGACCTGGATTTCAATAACAGTATATGGCTGCTTCTAGCCTCACCCATCAGAACAAATCTCATCTAAACATGGGAAACTTGCACGATGGAGCTGTGTGAAAGCCTCTCTTTAGGAGAACCCTTCAGGGCCCCAGGGCCACCGCTTCATTCCAAGGTCTCCATAGACACAAAATCACATTAAACACATTCACGGGAGAGTCCATTTCAACTCAGCCTCCTTGGTTGCTCACCAGATCCAGCAGATCTAAACTCTCTTGTTGCTTGGAGACAATTGGAATGCGAGGTGGGCTACCCAGCCATCCATCCTTAGAACCCTGCTCGGAATCGTTGTCCTGGCGCCAAGCAACAAGTCTAAATTGTCCTGCAGAAGAAACTTTGCAGTTTGGAGCTTCTCACAGCTCCCATCTTGGGAAAACCCCCATGGCCTCGTGATCCACCACACCTTCAAGAAGGGGCCATCAGGGACAGAATGTCCAAACTGAGTGATCCTCTAATCCTTGCCCAGACTTCAGATGCACAAGATCTCGTTTCAGGTCTGTAGATTGTGCCTGCCATATCCTCACCCAGAAACCTAGGCCTAGCTTGGGTTCTCAGACTTCCGTCCTCTCACTACTGGTCCAAAAGCCCTCCAGTTTGGCGTTCCAGAACTACAATGCAGCACTCTGCCTGCCCTCCAGAAGAAAAACATTGCACTCTGGGGCTATGCAGAAACCCCAAATGAGGATCAACCTGCACGCCATTCGGCTGTACCCCAAATATATAGGCTTACCTGGGCACTAATGCCCTTTCTGACACAGCCTGAGCCTGGACCTCCTGGCCCCACCCAGACAGCTGGCTGCACAATGTGCACATCTGACCCGCCATGGCCTTAGGTCGTCATCTATTCTCTACCTCGGTTTTCAGGCTTCAGAACCTAGACCTTATCTCCAATTACGGCCCGGGTTTGAAAATGATGCAGAATCAGAACATTTTCCCCATGGCAAGAAACCTTGTGGTTGGCATGTTGTCCAAGGTTCAATGTCGTTGAAACCAGTGTGGCCCATGAGGCCCCGCCCATGCTTGCGGGCCACATTGGACACA